>NW_026943551.1:0-498 GCF_024139115.2 Armigeres subalbatus | reverse complement strand
AGTTCGGGTACGATGTGATAGTTGGAAAACGTTATTTCAGTTTTCGTATCTTTTTGCTGCATTATCGGGACGGATCGAAATAGTTTGCTGTAAATTATTCCAAATAGTTTGAACGAGAAAGATATGTCGATCATCAAAGTTTTTCAGTTACGATTAAGTTGTTGCTTAAACAAACTGTAACTGGGTCTCCAGTTAGCCTTGCGAGCCAAGGCGTTGGATTGCCAATCCGGTGATAGCGAGTTAGATTCTTGTTAGATTGTGCTTTACTGCTTGCCACACAAGAAAAAGATATCCATGCAATGGTGGCGAGCATAGAATAGCTTTCAATTAACAGCTGTGGAAATGAAAAAGAACATTAAGTTGAAAAGCAGACCCAAGTTCCAGTTGGAACGGAACGTGGAAACATTGAAGAAGAAGATATTTTAATCCAGTATCTACATTTTGTACTAGAATAATTGAAAAGGATTTTTTTTTCTATTTATTTGAAGTTGTATCGAA
>NW_026943550.1:0-25000 GCF_024139115.2 Armigeres subalbatus | reverse complement strand
CACAGTTCCGGTCACATGTACAATTTCTTACATGCAATTGTTTGCATGCTCTGCGCTCTGCCACCCTTCAGCTTTTGTGAGTATCGTCAATTTTGAGAAATTGAGACAAGTAGGTAGTGACGAGTTCAGGTTCTATGAACTTGATTCATGCAGAAATGTACGACAGAAGAAATAAGTGTATGATTCGAAGGTCTACAATGATGATAAGATACCCTCGTTAAAAAAGGGTAGAGAGTTTTACCCGTTTTACCACGGTGAATCCTAGGACCACCACTGCTATGAATTAGGCCGAATTCCATCACTTCATTTGTATTTCATCTCTCACTAGAACTTTATTTTCCCAACAAAAATTGAATATTGTTGTGGTTGCATTGAAATCTGGCGATGCAGCATTTTTAAAAAAGTCGAGTTGTATGGTAGAGCCAGTTGCTACAACTGTCATCCTTTATGCCAATTTTGCTGCATTGCAGCATGCGTGAAATAATAAAAATGACAGTATTGCGTTGCGTGTATATTCAGTGGCGTGCTCTTGAAAGCGTGAGTGAATTTACTTTAGGATTCCGGGAGGCTTGTCCTTGGTGAGCAAGGTGGGCTGCGACAGCTTCCTTAACTGGTTCCATATATCATGAATCTCTATAGACAATATTTTTGCAACAAATCTAAAATCAAACATTGCACGAAAGGTAATCGAATTCCTTATCCCGTTATTCCTGCCATCCTTTTTGGCACCCTCTTGGTCAAAACTGTGAAACAATTTAGCGATCTATCTTCGACGCTAATGAAACTATCAAAAGAAAATAAGTTTTTCGTTCGTGCTGCAGGAAAAAATTGACATCTTCAGAATCATGTTCAGGGCTCGGATTATGTTACAATTACAAGTATTATACAAATGTCACTCGTCAAATTTTTTAAAAGCATATAACCAGGTGGCTGCCAAGCCGTCATGTTTTCGCAACCAAGATTGAAACGTCAAACCTGAGCAATAACAACTATAATGGGCCAGGAGAACCGGATGAATGTTGTCATTAGAGAAAAAGTAGAATCACACAAATTTACCACGGTAAGGTATGGCCGAATTCGAAGTACCGTCATTCGGGGTGACATTGGGCCTAGGAAACGAAAAATGTTTCCACTCCTAATATCTCAGAAACTGTTACGAATTTTGATGAAAACTTCAAACGGTTTGAATTTATATTATAATTCACGTCTAGGAAATCACAAAACAAATTCCAAGTACTAATTGTGCTCGTATCATAATGCTTGGAACTTGAATGTGAAACTATTGATGAAATGAACCCGTATTAAAATAGTGTCAGTAATGCCCCACAAATCTATTATATAACTAGTTTTTAGATCGATGGATACATGGTTATCATGTTACGATAATCTTTTGTTGTTTTATCGAATTTTATGGATATTTTGTATAGCGGTATTGTGCTTCCACTTAATTCTTGGAGTTCGAGGTTGATTTTACACACTCTTTGAACTGTCGGTATTGCCTAGGGGGGACATAATTTTTTTTTTTGAACAACCCTCATTTTTCATAAATGTCAAAACAAAAATTTTCGGTGCTACAAAAGACAACAAAAACAAACACAAATTGAAGCTGCTGACATGTTTTATAACAGGTACTAGGTAAATATTAATTGAATTTTGAACGTTTAAATCTAAATATAATAGTAACAATAAACAATGTCTTAGTTTCAGTTTGATACATCATCGGGATGAGCGACGAAATGGAACGATCGACATCAGTTAATTCTAACGAATATCCGTTTGATGAAGCAGGTTATCGTGAAATCGAGTACTTGGAATCCGATAGTGCTGTTTTGGTTCCAGCTTCCAACGAACCAGGACGATTTCGTAACGTATCCGGAACAAGCGAATATGACGATGAACTCAACCCCTTGCATTCGTCCGATTCACGGGACATTTCGGATTTCACCAGAGGATCGGGTGAAGAACAGCAAGGTGAGAAACAAGAGGCGGAGAATGTCCAATTCAGCATGAACATATCAGCCAAAAAGTTTAGGAAGTTTCAGTTTCATATCATCGGTGTCTTCTACGCTCGTTCCTTTCGATCGCAGCATCTTTCGGATCCGGTCTATAAACAAGATGTTTACGGACAAACGTTACTTGAGCTTCATAATTCCATTTGGAAACATTGCATAAACTTTGTGGGCCGTGAAGTGATTGTTAGTTGCTCAGACAATGGAAAAAATGTGAGATGGTCCTCCAAGCAGATACCTGATGTTTCTGACATCGAAAAATACGTGCTGTTAAAACACGGGAAAACTAAGAAGCTTTACACGTTAGCCGACATTGGAGAAAACTCTAAGTTGCTAACGAAATGGCGTGGAAGTGAGATCCAAGTACACGTATTCAAACACTCTGTTTCTGTGACGTCAAATACTTTATGGGACATGGTGAATAAAAAGTTATTACACCCGGAGTTGAAAGATAAAACAGGAGCTCCTGCCACCCAAGAAATGTTAAGTGCATCGATCAGTTGAAGGAACTTCACCCTCATTACAGTGCGTTGCATGCATCATGGGAGAAATGGGCAAACTATGTTCTTGCACAACCGGGGGATGTGCGCCCAAAACTGATGACGGATGCTCCACCAGATGAATATCTCCACCTGTTTCGGTCGGTGCCATTATCAGAAGGACATCACATTCAATCTACCCGTCATGGTTTACAGGTAGCTTACAATATCACCGAAAATGTTTCCTCATCGATAGAAGCACTGTGTAACAGAATTGACTCTATTGCTATTAGCGTTTCTGAAATTCAAATCCAGACGCACGAGTTAAAGGCTCAGGTGAAAGCTTCCCGCTCACTGCTAGATGCTATGCAATCATCCTTGCCGCCAGAGGAAAGTGAGTTCAGCCGAATGTTGGCATCCAAAGTTACTGATGCTGTCGATGTTGATCATCTGGAATAATTGGAATGGGTATTGTACCTATTTGTACGGGGATTTTCTTGTTATTATATATGAAATAAATTGTTTATGCAATTAAAAAAAGATAAAAATATTTCATTTCATTTATTAGTCAGAAAGGTACACGAATTTTAAAAGGTTTCTATTGGTGTACATTACGTTTATAGAAAATTCTTGAATAGGCGTTAACGTAAGAAGACGTAATAGTTCAAGAAGAAATAGAAGGATTGAATTGACCATTTGGCGAATATCCACACTTTCTAAATAAACTCGAGCAATTATAGTTGGTAAACTTGGTCAAAGCTGCTCCAACAATCAGTGATAATGGCGTTCTATCATGTTCAACATAATGTCTCCTTAGGTAACGTTTTACCAGTCCAAATACAATCTCGATTGGATTATAGAAGGGGCAATACGCTGGCAAGTATATTGGAATGATCCCCAAAGACCTCAGATACTGAACAATATTCAAATCACAGTGTATGCGAGCCCCGTCCATAATCCACACTGAGTGTTTTCCTGGATAGCTTTTTACTGTGCTTCGAAGTGCCATTCTACGACAGCAATCAAAAAACTTCTGTCTTGTAAATGTTCCCTCAGTCTCGAATGAGTCTATTATTCCAGTTTCTCCCAAAAAGCAAAGGCAAGACACTCGAGGTTTTCTCCTGAATTCTCCCCGATAAACTAAACTTTTCCCTTTTAAACCGTAACCTCGACTACGTAACATTTCGCGGTTTGCGAAAGCAACTTCATCAAGGAAAACTAATTGTTCGAATCCCCACAAAAAACAAGAAAGCTCGTTGGTAAACCGGATAATATCATCTTCACGAATTTGGACCGCACGTCGTTTTAATGCCTTCCAGGACATTCCGTAGGCATGCAGGATATTACAAATTGAAGAGGCACTGATTGATACTCCGAAATGGTTTCTAAATCTATGTCGAGTTTCATCCAAGTAGAGTATCGGGTACTTTTTGTACAATTCTACAATCCAATTTCGTTTATGTTCGTCGAATTTCCGGAAAACTTTGGCACGTTGAATCGCTGATAAAGAATTATCCTTTTCATAAGCTCTGATCCATAAAGTAATTGTCGTTTTAGCTTTATGGTAAATAACAGCCAGTTGGCTACGTGAAAGACCGAGGAAGAAGTACCCGTACAGACAATGGTACTTCGTATTCACACTTGCGTGTTTATGCACTACATTTCTCAAAATTTGATTTTCCATCTCGTAAAAATTCAAGTATTTGTTTTAACAACAATATTTTACATCAAATTTGTAGAAAGTATAAACAAACCGAGATCAGATGATTATGACATCTTGATTGTCATCGATAATCCATTTGACAGATTGTCACGTCATTTTACTCACCGACGATTTGAACGACTATTTCAGGAACGGCTATATATTCTGAACGGTCGAGTCCAATATGGGGATCGCCGTACAATACTGGTTTTTCGTAGCAACGAGCAATGCACGCTAAAAAGGGGTGAGATTGGGCCAAGCCTTTGGTTGATTTGCCATACATAGTTGGTAAGAGCCGTAATGTAGGCAATTATTTTTAATGAACGATTGAATAGAGGCATCGTCACCAGTGTTGCCACTTATACAGATTTTTCTGTAATGATACAGATTTTTGAGTCTTTTTCGGATCAAGAATCTGTAAATACCGAGCCTGTGACAAGCGCGGTGTCATCATCATCAATAGACATAGACCGCTGTCATCATTGAAAAGTAGTATGAAAAAAAAAATTGTGCCCGGGACATCCTGGCTACGATTTGGCGATGGGCTAAACAATAGCATGACAGTAGCCTGGTAAGTACAGATTACAGATTTTTCAGAAGTAAACAGATTTTATACAGGTTTTGAACATTCCAGAAAAAAAATCATTTCTCACAAAAACATCTTCTTCAACGGCTCTACATTCCAAATGGTATTTGACCTGCTTTTCAATACTATTCCCCACCCTAAAATGTTGGAATATCTACGCTTCGCAGTAGATCGTAGATGGATAAGAAGCAAATGAATCGTTTTTTTTTTGAGAAACTGCATATGTAACATTTTTGGCCAAAATGAGATTTTTATGTATTTTGAATCCTCGGCTAAAAATACGTATTCTGGCAAAAAGGGTGTTGAATTTTGCCAAAAACTATTGATCTGTATCGAAGAAATCGAAAGATTCGGTGCCAATTTGTTCAAAAACAGTTTTTGTTGTTTTCTCGAAATTGTGTAAAATGGATTTATGCAGTTTCTCAAACAAATGGTTCAAATTCCAGTTAGATATAGTTGCTCTTGGGTAGATTAAGGGATATTGTTATGGATGTATTGTATATAATTATTGTTGAATAAAGAGAACTGTAGCTGCTGGTAGAAGTACCAGTCAGTAGCCTGCCGTGGAGTAGAAAGGGAACTTCAGTATTATTATTTCGCCTTCTTCGGTCAACATAAAACACCCTAGGCCGAGATTCGAACTCACCATCTTCTGGTTGTCAATCACATACGCTTCTTCTTCTTCTTGGCATTACATCCCCACACTGGGACAGAGCCGCCTCGCAGCTTAGTGTTCATTAAGCACTTCCACAGTTTTTAACTGCGAATATTTGACAAATTTTATCATACAGATTTCACATACCGATTTTTGAATTATAATACAGATGAAAAAGATTTTTTACTTCCAAAATACAGATTTGAATGTGGCAACACTGATCGTCACCGCTGAACTTTATTTCACTTGGCCCAATGTCAGCCCCTGTGAGGGGTGAGAATGGGCCAATTTTGAACAACATATAGGGTAAAATGCCCAATAGTGGACCCCCTAGTAGCGAAATTTTGCTCTTCCTGGCATAAGGATGAGAAATTTTTGAAATATTAATTTTGCGTCATATCTAATATCAAGCTCTGCATCTCCTGTTCACGATACATACAAAAAACACTCAAATACTCGACGTTATTCTTTGGAATTAACATTGTAAAGTTGGACTAAATTTGCCCTATAGTAGACCCCCTGGGGGTCCATAATAGGAAATTGCTTCCCTATAGTCGACACTTCATTTGATTTTCATGTTTCGTTTCGGGACGTTCTTCTTCCCTATTATGGACCCCCCAAAATATTCCTATAATGGACACTCTCGTGTTTATTTTTTATAGAATTGTAAAAAATCAACTAATTTTACTTTCCAGAGCATTTTCAATGGATGTAATCAAATCATAGGACTGTAAGGTAGGTTCTCCCGATGGAATTTCATAGCAAAATGTTTCCATTGTGCTGTAATAATGAAAAAATGTCTGGAGGGTCCACTATTGGTTGGGGGTCCACTATTGGGCATTTTACCCTACCTTTGAAGAATTTCCCTCATTTATTAATTTTTCCCCACACAGTGGTAAATTTATTATTCAAGCTTGTACCAAACTAATTAAAACTTGAATCCAATGTTAACTACTAGAGCTTTGTAACATTTACTTGGAACATACCACATTTTGGCCCAATGACACCCCCGTAGACGGTAATTTTAAAAACTACGAGCTGATTTTTTTTTCGAAAATGGATTACGAGATTAGAAATTCACTAAACATCAAAAATAGTTTCTTTTTCTGGACCAATTTGGGAAACAAAATTATTATCATTAACAGTCCAATAAATACATGTACAACAATCAAAATCGAACCTCGTGCTACAAATTATTTTCAAACACAATTTTTTTTTTAAATTATTTAGAGAAATTACTTTTTCTTTTTTGACTTTTCTCCTGGCGTTTACTAAGCAATAACAATAACGATCGAAAGATTTTTTGTCGGACGCAAACATGAAGTTTTGTGTGTACTATTGTGAAAACGATTTTCTGCGATACTAACCACCTAACCGATATAACCAGAGGAAATGAGCATCGATCCACAGATTCCCGAAGGATTGACAGCATCGGATTTCTTGGCTACAAGCTATTTCTTATCCTGAAAACAGAGGGATAAATGTTGACGCAATTCGGTTGGCTAATGTCCGAATGTGTTCAAAACATTTATTTGAGCTTGAGCTTGAGCTTGATTTACTGCTCGTAGTTGCTACTCCATTATGACCAGATCAGCTGTTCTTGCACAGGGAACCAACAGATGTTTGCTTGGGACTAGCACCCATCTTCAATGTACAAGTACTGGTGATCTCATTTGTTAGGCCATACTTGCGCCTGCCACGTCAGAATGCAAGTCAATGTAGGGAAGGGGGAGGAAATGATGATGCAATCACTCGCCCACTTCAAGCCGAATATACCTCTGCACTTGCCACGAGCTCATGCGGAATTTGTTGGAATTTTTGGGTTAGGTTCGAGAGGCAAAGGTCCGTCTTGGTTAACGAGCTGCCAATGTGATAGATAGGAGAAGGCAACTGATGGAATTTCTAATTGGATGTAGGAAACGAGCTCTATAGTTCATTTCAAATTCTAGCAGATTACTGTTAGAATACTCAAGTTGAAGGTATAGGAATAGTAATGGAAACGGTATGGAAGTCCATTTTCAGTTCTAGCGATTCCTAGAACATGAGAAATATAGAGAAAGATACAAAGTAGGAGAATTTAACGGACCTGGGATTGAACCCACGACCTCCTGCGTATGGAGCAGAAGCAGTAGCCATATAACTATCAAGCCCGCATAATGTGTTCAAAACATTTATTCGGGCCATAAACTGTCTAATGATGGTCGAGATGGCCATACGAAAACAAGTTGTCTGGAACGATCAAAATTGATGGGCCCACCGCAGCTCAAATACCAGCAGGAGAGGCCTTCGTGTTTATGGTTACCGGTATTCAGTCTGCATGGGTAGAATTGATCGCTCACTTCCTGATCAAAGGTCTAAGTGCCACTGAAAAGAAACATATTGTCGATACGATCCTTGAAAGCATGCACGCTCTAGGATGTGATGTTCGAAGAAGCTTTAAAATCTTTGGGAACAAGCTTCACACACGTCCAATTGGATCCAGTTCATATGCTCAAACTCATCAGAAGTATTTCCACACCCAAAAAAATGATGCTAAAATAAATTAGGCGATCACGTCTTTTTCGAGAATTTGAAAATGAAGGTGTTCTGCATATTTCTAACGATTTGTTTGATATTATCAGCAGCATGGGTAGAAGTAACAATCATTTCAAACAACCATTTTCTGAAGACAATTTTGACAGTTATTACCATGTTAAATATCTTGGCTGTGCATATCCACAGCACATGTTCCGAAATGGACAAATTGATATGAAATTTGCGAAAAAGAATCCACGTGTCTTGGAGAGACTCGAGCCCTCAACCTCAAGACAACAACAAGACCACTCAAAAATGAGGTTTGCGGAAAAGCCATCAGAATCCGAGTACCAACCTCCACCGCGGTTAGCTCAATTATCATGAACAGGCCAGATGACAGATCCTTTTAGTCATCGTGAGTACACACATTCGCAGTCAGTCGATCTTATCTTCCTCGCAAATACTAGCAGTGCAATCATGATGGGTGATTATTATGCGCGATGTTTAATTGCACATTTGGCGATCCTGCCAGGAGTGTATACAAATATGTCGCATGAAGTAGCCCATCATGTTTACAGAAGTTTGTGAAAGAAAACAATTTCGGACGTATTTCGTATATAGCTGAAAAAGTTAAAGTAGCGGAGTTTTGTATCTTTGTGAATGAGAGGCGTTTTCACAATGGTTTTGAAAGTTCTGTTTGCTTGCTCTTATTTAGGGAATAAATTCATCCCTCAGTGTCAAATTATCTCAATACTGATCTCTTTTGCGATACTGTGTGCTCAAATTTTAAATGTTTAGGTTTTTATAGGAGAAAATGATGCAGCACGCCCCACCACTGAATAATGCAATATGATACAAACATGAAAACAATAAGGGAACTACAAAATTAAAACGATTTTGTGCTTAATATTATACTTAAGCTTTAAAAATTTCAACTTATTTAGCATAGCATAGCATATGTGATTGTACAAATCGTGGGTGGCTATACAATGCTCGAATGAGCAATCTACTGTATATTGACGCAAATTGGTACTTGGGATTAGTACCTTTTCCTATACAGTAGCAGTTGTATACCTGGCCACGTCCTTACAATCACGGAAGGAAGGGAAGGAATGTTAGTTCAACATCTACTAGTGAAGATGCAGGGAACCCATACTACCTTCATAGATGTCTCAGGAAGGAAAATTATTGTTAGTGGGTAGGGTGAATAATAGGGAGCTCTATTCGACAATATAGAGCGTTTGTCAATAACAGTATATGCTGAAAAATTATTAAAATATATTCATCAATTTACTTACGAACCGTCCAAAAGAGAACAAAGTAACCTGGATCCTACAAATGTTTCACATCGTATACAAAACACGTTCAACCGCACACTTATTCACCGAACATTAAAAACAGAACCAAAAACTCGGATTTTACGAATGTTCTAAATCCTACCTGACACATCAGTCAGCAGTCAGTCGATCCCATCATCCTCGCGAGTGCAAGCAGTGCAAACATGATGGGTGATTAACATGCGCGATTTTGAATTGCACAGCTCTATTTGCAAATTAAATATTTTTTGGATTAAAATGTCAAAATAGATTAGATGAACGAATTTGATAAACTCCTGCACAGGTCTATATAAAGTGTACATCCTGTGCGAATTACATGGCAAAGTCTGGAAGTACGATAGTAAAACTGCTTGTATTGCTGTTGAGTATGAGGTAATTATATATTTACATAAATGCAAACCGATTCAATATGTATATTGTTTGTCTGATGTCATCGCATCTAACATTCGAACAATTCGTCAAATATTGCCCAAGAAAATATTTTGTATGTTCAATATTTGGCGAATTACCCTGATTATATTAGGCAAAACTAATTTATTTTTCACTTCTACAGATGTTTGTCAACGATAAGAAGAATATAAATATTGCGAAATAATATGATTACATTACTGCAAACTTATATTTGCGGGCTCAACCAGAATCTAGTTTCATTTCTCTTGAGAAATGCGCTATTGATTATTCATCCAATATTTTCAAAAACATCGTAGATATTTATCTAAACATAAAAATGAACCTGTCATAAGACGAGTTTATACAATCCCATTGAATTCCACCACTTAATTGTATCTTGACAGATACGTATTTCGACCTCAAAAGTAAGGCCGTCTTCAGTGTCTCGTACTTGACTCGACTTTTTTAAGTCGAGTCAAGTACGAGACACTGAAGACGGCCTTACTTTTGAGGTCGAAATACGTATCTGTCAAGATACAATTAAGTGGTGGAATTCAATGGGATTGTATAAACTCGTCTTATGACAGGTGAAAACATTCCACTAAAAAGCTCAAAATAATTTTCTTATAAAAATGAAGCTTTACACTAAGAAGATGGTTCCATTCAAGCCAACTAATGAGCAAACACTTACAAAGCTCATTCTATTCGAGGCAAAATAATACACTCCCGGTCATAAAGTTGGATCCACCCTTTAAAAAACATGACAAAGCGATTCAATCAAAATTAATTGCCTACATTCCGGTGATTAATCAACCCACCTTGGCCATTAATTTACAATGTTGTGAAAACTCATATGTAAATATGTAGGGGAATGGTTCGCCACTTCATCTCATAGCTCCTATTCCCATCCCATCAAAAACAAAGCAATGGAAAGGAATTTGGTTTGTTTATTATTTTTGTGATTTTTTTCAGCAGTTAGCACGCATGTTGACAAAAAGAAGCGACGAATTTGGTGCCGTATTTCTTTGTTTAGCGATGAGATGGATATATGTACAGTGAGATGGAGATCGGAACAGTTCCCCTACATTATGTGGAAGATATTGATTTGGAAAATGTATTGGAGGTAACCACTTTTCCTACACGCTACAATAGATCTAATAATTGGTCGCAGTGGCACACCCGGACAGGAAAAAAAAAAAAAAAAAAAAAAAAAAACCACTTTTCCTTCGATGGGACTCGAACCCACGCCTCTTAGTACGCTAGACTGGTGCTTTAACCAACTAAGCTACAAAGGACCTCCGTCGGCCTTCGCAACCTAGCGGCTACTGACAAAGTGTTTCAAACATATGTTTTGCCTTTCTATTTATCATTTCACTCCACAATTGAACTTTTTATAGAAGGCTCGCGACCCATGATGTTGTATACCGATTGACTCAGCTCGTCGTCTGTCAATCCGTATGTATGTGTGTGTGCATAGTCGTGTGTATGGACAAAAATCCTACATTGGGTGGAGCGATGAGAAATTACTTACGAAATTAATGTACGGCTACGGCTACGTCATATCTTGTCTAATAATTAATGTATTTAATGTACGGCTACTAAAGAAAAACTAATTAAGGTTGAGAACAGTGACGCTTTCGAACAAGTTGTGAGATATAGATAGCAGAATAAATACGTTTGCGTAGGTTTTTACAGTTTTCCTATGGTAAAACTGTCAAAACCTACGAAAACGTATCCATTCTGCTCAGCTCTTAACAATGACCAAATGTTTTTTTTTTTCACAGCATAAGGCCGTCAATATGCTAAATCATCTGTACTGATAAAAAGGTCAACATTCCATCACAATTAGGACATTTGGTTTGAAGGTTGTTGCCTCATAAAGGGGACACTTAATGCCTCATAAGTCCAGACAAAAATTGGAGAGAAATTAAAAAAAAATTAAACTTCTTAGGCTTCTTATTTGATGAAGGTTTGACTCGAAAAAGTATTTGTTGCGTGGATGTCATAGAAAGGGGATCAAGTCTCTGAAACGAATCGAAATTTAAAACATTTTTGTTGCTTCGAATTTCCGGATAAACTGACACGGTTGATCAAAGCGACGATGGATCGGGTGATGTGCGTAGTTCGAGTTTCAGGGGCATTCTCGAGTCCCTTCGAAACCCGCAGAGGGTTACGGCAAGGTGATGGTCTTTCGTGTCTGCTATTCAACATCGCTTTGGAAGGGTAATACGAAGAGCAAGTATTAACACGAGTGGTACAATTTTCAATAAGTCCGTCCAGCTATTTGGCTTCGCCGACGACATAGATATTATGGCACGTAACTTTGAGAAGATGGAGGAAGCCTACATCAGACTGAAGAGGGAAGCCAAGCGGATCGGACTAGTCATCAACACGTCGAAGACGAAGTACATGATAGGAAGAGGTTCAAGAGAAGACAATGTGAGCCACCCACCGCGAGTTGGCATCGGTGGTGACGAAATCGAGGTGGTAGAAGAATTTGTGTACTTGGGCTCACTGGTGACTGCCGAAAATGATACCAGCAGAGAAATTCGGAGACGTATAGTGGCTGGAAATCGTACATACTTTGGACTCCGCAAAACGCTCCGATCGAATAGAGTTCGCCGCCGTACCAAACTGACAATCTACAAAATGCTCATTAGACCGGTAGTCCTCTACGGACACGAGACCTGGACGATGCTCGTGGAGGACCAACGCGCACTCGGAGTTTTCGAAAGGAAAGTGCTGCGTACCATCTATGGTGGGGTGCAGATGGCGGACGGTACGTGGAGGAGGCGAATGAACCACGAGTTGCATCAGCTGTTGGGAGAACCATCCATCGTTCACACCGCGAAAATCGGACGACTGCGGTGGGCCGGGCACGTAGCCAGAATGTCGGACAATAACCCGGTGAAAATGGTTCTCGACAACGATCCGGCGGGTACAAGAAGGCGAAGTGCGAAGCGGGCAAGGTGAATCGATCAGGTGGAAGATGACTTGCGGACCCTCCGTAGACTGCGTGGCTGGCGACGGGTAGCCATGGACCGAGCCGAATGGAGAAGACTCTTATATACCGCACAGGCCACTTCGGCCTTAGTCTGAATAAATAAATAATAATAAAATTGTTGATTCGAAACGAAACGAAATATAAATTTATTTTCGAGACTTCGAATTTTTTTTTCCGCGAATTTTTATTCATTTCAATACAAATGTACACAATTCTGATTTAATTTTTCCAAAGTCAAATAACTGCTTTGCGATCAACAAAGTTAAAGTAACAGAGAACACAGTATATGATAAATCGGTACGTTCGCGTTTATATACCATTGGCGATAAAGCAATACCTCAGCATTTGTGCCGCTTCGTCGTGGAGTGCGTGCTCCCGAATCTGTTCAATTTTATATCAGTTTAGCAAGTATGAAAACATAATTTTTCCTTTCTCAAACAAAAAAATGTACCAAAAGGCTATCATTTCCTTCAAAATTATTTTTTTTATTGGAGATTCGGAGACTCATATAGTCTTATATACCATCAGCTCAACGAACCGAGTATATGTGTTTGTGCATATGAGGCAAAAAATGTTGTCAAGCTGTCATCTTCAACCGAATTCACTTGGACAGTATGAGCCGATCACGTCCTTACAGTCAATTTAGGATTAAGAGAGGAAAATTGGTTTGACGCAAATTGTTATTAGAGACCAAGGAATGCTCTGAATCTCCGTGAGCACCACGGGAAAGGAATCGTTGGTTGGTGAAAAACGTAATTCATGTGAGTAAGCGACTAAATATTTATTGTAAAATAAGTTATTTTGAAACCCCAAAGACGAAAACTGTGTTTCAAATCAATCCAGCGCAAAATCAATGTGCTTCGTTTAATAAGCTATTAAAACACGATCGATTTCCATAATGTTGTGCTTTTCAATGCAGACATTTTTTTTCACTTTGTGTTCTCCCGCACTAGCTGGTATGAGACCAGCATCAACACGATCAATCGCACACTGATTAAATAATTTTTTTCTCTGCGAGGCACATTTTTTTTAGTTTCCGTCTCCCTGCACTAGCTGCATGCGCATGATCAGCATCACTGTATAAACAAATTTCTGTTCACAAATTATTTGCACTTCGTGTTCTCCGGAACTAGCTGCTGTCCCGTGACCAGTAGCAAGAGCAACACGATCGATTCCGCACTAATGTTGCGCAAATAGCCAAAAATATAAAAAAAAAATTGGGAGCTATATGTATTTTTTCTATGATACGCCGAAAATTTTGGAGTAGGGGAAGAGGCCCCAAAACGCCCCCCCGATGCAAAACGCCTTTTGTGGTTTCCCTCATATTTACCGTCATTAAGATGTCCGTAACAAAACTAGATCTAAAATTATGTAGGATAGGCGAAGAAAGTTTCAAAATAGTGCATGGGAAGGTCGGAAAAACCGAAAATTTCCACATTTTGAAGAATCATCTAACATTTTGGCGAGGCAAAACGCCTTAGTGGCAATAACCTACAAAGTACTTGCGTCTCCACGGACTATCCATACTAGAATGCTGATTCGCCGACGCGTGGTACTTTGTTCCCTAGGAGCTGCCAGCTAAAAGGCGTTTTGCCTCATGAGTTTTCCGGCAACAGAATATCACCACTTTTTTGAAATGTGAATATTATCAATATGATTGAGATTTTTGATAATTTTTGAATGGCATCAACTAGCTATCTTGTTTAACTGATGCATAATGTAAAAATACCCATGAATAGCGTTACAAATAAGACAATAGAGCAGTGTTTGCTTAGCTAGGGCATATTGCCCCCCCTTCCCCTATCTTTAATCCTCTGAACTTTTTATTCATACTTTTAGGTAATATTCAAATTGTTGTTTGAACGAATAAAGGTTGCATTTCGTTTTTCTAAAGGCCTTCTTAACTCTTAAACGGTGCTTACCCATTCGCCTAAACCTCGTATGTGACCTAATCGAAGGTGAAGAAATCGGCCTTTAAGTTATACTGATCAGGTTAATATCAGATTACATTTAGGGGAGAACAGTGCATAATGCACCCGTGGGGCAAAATGGCCTCACTCATAAAATCACTCATATAATCTGTTGTAGGACATTTATGAACAAATATTACCATTACAATTCATAATTAGTTATCTATTATTGAGCTCTATTAGAAAAAGTGAGAAAAATCCCCTCATATTCGATCAAATTTTACGATTTGCGATTTTTCCACCTCATCCGTAAGATTGCAGTTCAATACATTAAGAAAAAACAAACTACCATGCGTTCACCATTATTTTACATGCAATTGAGTCATTTTACACCACCATTCGGGCGTTTTGCCCCAGGCCTATTTTTCAAACATTTTTTAAATGCGTTAGAAAGTCATGAAAACCTTATTGTTTTGAATAGAAGATCATTGTGAAATGTAGCTGGTTTTGTAAATTTTGCATCTACACGTTGAAATGGTTCGGTATTCTTGTTTATATTGGTGAAAACATCGAAGGGATGCATTTTGGAACGTTCTCCCGTTCACTCAGCGTCTGACGTTTTGAATATTGAGTCGGATCACTTAGAACAGAATAGTTAAAGATACTTTTCGTCTTCTGTTAGACATTTCTAACAAAACACTGAAGACGTTTTATAGAAGAAAACTTAATACGTACTTATCGACTTATCGAGAATGAGATAATGCAGTAAGCGTTAATATAAAAAATTGTATAATTTGTAACTGTAACTGTACCAATTTTGCCTATGCTCCTAATTTGGCCAGTTTCTCGCATAACTCCGAAAATAAAGCAATTTCCGAGGGTTTTATTATCTGTAACAGAAGATATATCCCTTACGCTTCTTCGGTGTGGAAACTGATCGATAGTTTTAGGTAAATATGCATTTTTCAAGGTTGGCCAAATTAGGCACTAAAATGCCCAAAACCGGTACACTTCCCCTGTACATAAAGTTTTTAAAACAGCCTTATGATTTTGTTCAGCGGCGCAGCCAAAATTTTTGATAATACGCGACTTTACAAGACAATATGGTTAAAGTTTAAATCTGTTTCGGAATTCCGCGGGATTTCGTTAAATTTCGTTAAAAGCTAGTTTTTTTTCTAGTGAAATTTTAGAAATTTTACGAAACGAAACGAAATTAAAAAATCAGATTTCGCCATGCTCTAATTCAGCGAAATTCCGAAATTCCTATTCAAAAGAGTTTTCCACTTGTAAAAAATCCCCTCAATATATAATTCCAAAACGTAGATACAAATGAATGATTTTATTTTTAAACTTCTCACGTTTACTACAAATAATTGCCATGAATAGAAATTGCGTTCCAATTTCTGAGATGTGACCAATCGTAAAAATTAATATTATAGGGTTCTTCTTCTTCTTCATTGGCATTACATCCCCCACTGGGACATTGCCACCTTGCTGCTTAGTGTTCATCAAGCACTTCCACAGTGTTATTAACTGCGAGGTTTCTCAGTCAAGTTACCATTTCTGCATTTGTATATCATGAGGCTAGCACGATGATACTTTCATGCCCAGGGAAGTCGAGACAATTCCCATCCGAAAATTGCCTAAACCGGTACCGGGAATCGAGCCCAGACAACCTCAGCATGGTCTTGCTTGGTAGCCGCGCATCTTACCGCACGGGTAAGGAGGGCCCGTTTATAGGGTTAATGGACGGAAATATCTGCCGTGTCCCTATTGCATTGTGTTTCATTTTCCGTGATTCGTTTTGAAAACTGATCTCATAGTTTCCGTACTATTATTTATCCACATTATTGTTTTCAATCGATTGATGTAAAGGTGGTTATGTCTCAAGCATATTACACATCGTTCCTTTTTTTAAATTTTATACTCCTTGTTTGGGCTTAAACGGTTGCAGGCCTTTGCAGATAAGTTCTTTCAAGCTTTTACAGTTTTCTTCCTGAATTTATGCCCAAAATCACACTTAAAATCTACTAAAGAAAGCTCTTGCTACATCAACAGCACTGTGCGAAACGACAAACCGGTAGTCTCTTCCAAGGCATCTGATAATTTTATCCCCTGTCTAATAAAAAAGGAAGCTATAAACACTCACATCCTTTTGTTCCGCTCTTGGTGTTGTAGGAGAAAATTTTATTCCGGCATGGTCGAGCAACAAAACCCGGAGGATTTCGAGCCTCATAAACCAGTTATGGCAATCATACCGTTGATCTCGGCTTTATTTCAGCTTCTCCTTCCGTACCGAAAAACAAGCTTGTTGCATATGATAGGTCTATAACTAACATACCTCAATTGTCCGGTTAGTTCTCAGTAACATCTGAGCTCCGTACAGCAGACGACCGGTCGTTGTAATCAAAAATCGTAAAATAAATTTCAAGGCTCAAACTGTGCGCCCCTATCTCCAACCAGTGCCATGGAACCGTAACAAACCGGTAAATTCTATATCCAGTTCCCATATTCGTAAACATGTAAAGCCAGAATCGGAGAACAGAATCTTGGGCGGGCTTCGACGTGGACCATCCATATGTCACCTTCCTTAATTTTTTTTGTTCCAGTTCAGCCCCTATCATTTCGTATGAATCTGATTAGGATGTGAATTTTGTAACAGAATACTGACACAAGTTCCATTATTCTCGTCCTTGGCTCGTTTGGAATTTTTCGAAACACCAAATCATCAAGCCCAAAACAGCAAGCATGCATCTTTACATGGTCCGGCACACCTGGCATAGAGAAACCTGCTTCTTCGGCTGAACCGTAATTCGTCTGTGCGGGGGGAAAACGAATGAACGCCACCCAAGTGGGTTATTTGCTGCTTACGGAGAATTTTTCGGCCGGCAGGACACACGGGTTGGCAAACAAGTTTTACACTTTGTACCATAGGGAGATGCATCGTTTGTCGATTTTTGCTGCTATAGTCGGACACGATGCGATGAAGCACTCTCGGTGTAGAGGGTGGGAAACTATTTTCAAGTGCATTTTTACTTTCTTGTGGAGAGAAGTTCGGCCTTTGTGTGATAGTAATATTTATTGGATTATCATGAACTTCCGGGTCCGGTGAGGAATTCAAGAGTTGAGTACTTTGGGAGTTTTGATATTTTTGTGGTTTCAATAAGGTTAGTGCATTGAACGTGACCGTCATATGCAATCCAGCCTCTACCCTTTGCTCAATCGGTCCACTTATAGCTGCAAGTGCAGTCCGGCGTTCTTGCGAAGAATCCTGATATTGGTTTACCAAAGGTTAGTGCAGTTTATTCAGTTATATATAATCATTTTTCGCTATCAATTGACTCCATCAAACGAACAAAGGTGGATGTAGGGAACAGTATAATAATATGAAAATAAAGAAATTATGTATTGCTTTCTATTTGTCAAAGGAGATAAATAGTAAAAAAATAATATCATACGTGTAGGGAATAATATATTAATTCTAAAAGTGTTTGACAATTTATGAGCGTTTATGATTCTGGGAGAGAAGACTGTACTAGAGAGGAGAGATAAAGAGATTGGTTGAGATCAAAGAGACGGTAGAAGTAAAGCTCAGTTTTGTGACGAACGTTGTAGATGGAAGTGGTGTGTGGAAATTGTGATAGAAAGAAAAGAAAGAAGTATAATATAAAAATGCTAGAATATAAATCTTTGTGTTTCAATGTTTTCATTTGTTCAAAGAATCCGACAATGGCATGGTCGGTAAAGAATTAACGCTCCCAAATTGTAATTTGTTTATTTGTGAAGTGTTTGTGTCCGGTACCCGTTTGTTTATGTGGCTGGTGCTCCGGGAAATGGCGGCTGCGATTTGGCTATTTTCGAATCATTCTTGTACACGGACAGATAAATCAACCCAAACTTTGAGTTCAATATACGCACTATTGAGAATATCGCAGAAAAAATTTACCCAAATTTGGGTAGTTTTCCCTTTCTTTCCCATGATTGCTATCAAAACTAGAGCAAGATGCAAACACCTCACCGAGGTTGCTCAGCCCAATAACCCAAATTTGAGTAAATTCAATATTCTCTATTTTGGGTTGATTAAGGTCCGCCTTGGATAAATTAAACTCAGCTTTGGGTAAATTGTTTACATGGGATTGAAGGCAAACTACCTAGTGCCAGAAAAGTCATTTTACTCAAATTTGGGTTATTGGCCCAAACCACGGTTTTGAGTGCAAACAACCCACTTTTGGGTAGTTTTGGTTTTCAGTGTAAGTAAGTTATTTTCTTTTTTTTGTAGCTGGATTGTGCTTCAAATGATATGAGCTCCCCTGCTGCTGTAGCTGAATGGTATGTAGTAGCATACCCGCATCACAGGGTTGGTGAAGATTTTGTTCGAAATATGGCAGCAGTGCAGGGCTGTTGAAAAATTTTATTTCCATGAAAAATAATATAGTTTACATAGATTGATGACAAAAAAGGATGGATTTTTTTGGAATCAATTGAACATTATTATTGCGTTCAGCCTCTTGATGGCGCTAGTGTATATGGAAACACTATTGGATGAGATATTGCGGAATTTATGCGATTTTGAAAATTGACGTCAATGACAAAGTTGATTGGAAGGCTGAAAACGTTTTATTGGCGACCTGCTTGGTTTAGAAATCAGTCACTTGGCGGCGCTAGTGTGTATGGAAACACTATTTGGGTGAGATATAGCGAAATTATTGCGATTTATTAAGTTAACGTAAATAACAAAGTTGTTAGAAAGGTCGAAAATGTTTTATTGGCGATCTATTTGGTTTAGAAATCAGCCACATGGCGGCGCTAGTGTATATGGAAAAAACTTTTTGGAGGAGATATAGCGAAATTATTGCGATTTATTAAGTTAACGTAAACAACAAAGTTGTAAGGAAAGAAGAAAATGTTGTATTGGCGATCTGTTTGGTTTAAAAAAACAGACACTTGGCGGCGCTAGTGTATATGGAAACACTATTTGGAGGAGATATAAGCGAAATTTATGAGATTCCGAAAATAGACATCAATGACAAAGTTGTTAGAAAGGTCGAAAATGTTTTATTGGCGATCTGTTTGGTTTAGAAATCAGCCACTTGGCGGCGCTAGTGTATATGGAAACACTATTGAGGTGAGATATAAGCGAAATTCATGCGATTCTGATAGTTGACGTCAATAACAAGTTGTTAGGAAGGAAGAAAATGGCGATTTGTTTGGTTTAGAAATCAGCCACTTGGCGGCGCTAGTGTATATGGAAAAACTTTTTGGTGAAACATAGCGAAATTATTGCGATTTATTAAGTTAACGTGAACAACAAAGTTGTAAGGAAAGAAGAAAATGTTGTATTGGCGATCTGTTTGGTTTAAAAACAAACACTTGACGGCGCTAGTGTATATGGAAACACTATTTAGGTGAGATATAAGCATGCGATGTTGAAAGTTGACGTTAATGACAAAGTTGTCAAGAAGGAAGAAAATGTTATATTTGCTATCTATTTAGTTTGGAAATCAGTCACTCTGCGTGTGTATGGAAACATTATTTGAATGAGACAAAGCGAAATTTATGAGATTACGAAAATAGACGTCAATGACAAAGTTATTAAGAAGGTCGACAATGTTTTATTGGCGAGCTGTTAGATTTAGAAATCAGCCACTTGACGGCACTAGAGTATATGGAAACACTATTTGGGTGAGATATAGCGGAATTTATGCGATTTGAAAGTTGACGTTACGTGAACAACAAAGTTGTTATAAAATTGGACAGTATTTTTGTAGTGTACAGAGTAAGATTTTGCATGTGTAATGCGATATACAGAGCAGGTTGGTAATAATTTTGTTCTGATTTTAATGCAAAAGAGAGTCAATTCTGCGAGGGTCAATTTGAAGATAGATTTTGCTGAATTTTACTGCATCCAGGTAAGATGGCGTCGAGTTGGTCGATGGTAGAGTTATTTTAAAATCCAAGCGAGTGGGCGTCGAACTCGAGATGGTCGAGTTATCTGAAAATCCAGTTGAAATGCTGGTACGTCCAGGCGAGTGGGCGTCGAACTCGAGATGGTCGAGTTATCTGAAAATCCAGTTGAAATGCTGGTACGTCCAGGCGAGTGGGCGTCGAACTCGAGATGGTCGAGTTATCTGAAAATCCAGTTCGAAATGCTGGTACGTCCAGGCGAGTGGGCGTCGAACTCGAGATGGTCGAGTTGATCCAGTTGATCGCATAATCAAGTTTAGCCGTTTCTTTGTGCTTAGAGTTTGAAAATGTAAAAGATGATATGTGAAGGAGAGTGTTCTTATTTTATGATTTTGATGCAGGATGTTACAGAGCTTGGTAAGCTCTATCCATAACTGCATAACCAAGATCAGCAGTTGCTTTGTACTTAGAGTTAGAAAATATAAAAGACGATACATGAAGGAGAGTGATGATATTTTTCTGATTTGGATGCAGGATTAGTGTTCCAGAGCCTGGTAAGCTCTATCCATGATTGCATAACCAAGATCAGCAGTTGCTTTGTACTTAGAGTTAGAAAATATAAAAGACGATATGTGAAGGAGATTGATGATATTTTTCTGATTTTGATGCAGGATTGATGTTCCAGAGCCTGGTAAGCTCTATCCATGATTGCGTAAGCAAGATCAGTAGTTGCTTTGTACTTAGAGTTAGAAAATGTAAAAAAAGATATGTGAAGGAGAGTGATGATATTTTTCTGATTTTGATGCAGGATTGATGTTCCAGAGCCTGGTAAGCTCTATCCATGATTGCATAACCAATCTCTATCCATGATTGCATAACCAAGATCAGCAGTTGCTTTGTACTTAGAGTTAGAAAATGTAAAAAAAGATATGTGAAGGAGAGTGATGATATTTTTCTGATTTTGATGCAGGATTGATGTTCCAGAGGCTGGTAAGCTCTATCCATGATTGCATAAGCAAGATCAGTAGTTGCTTTGTACTTAGAGTTAGGAAATGTAAAAAAAGATATGTGAAGGAGAGTGATGATATTTTTCTGATTTTGATGCAGGATTGATGTTCCAGAGGCTGGTAAGCTCTATCCATGATTGCGTAAGCAAGATCAGCAGTTGCTTTGTACTTAGAGTTAGAAAATGTAAAAAAAGATATGTGAAGGAGAGTGATGATATTTTTCTGATTTTGATGCAGGATTGATGTTCCAGAGGCTGGTAAGCTCTATCCATGATTGCATAAGCAAGATCAGTAGTTGCTTTGTACTTAGAGTTAGGAAATGTAAAAAAAGATATGTGAAGGAGAGTGATGATATTTTTCTGATTTTGATGCAGGATTGATGTTCCAGAGCCTGGTAAGCTCTATCCATGATTGCATAACCAAGATCAGCAGTTGCTTTGTACTTAGAGTTAGAAAATGTAAAAAAAGATATGTGAAGGAGAGTGATGATATTTTTCTGATTTTGATGCAGGATTGATGTTCCAGAGCCTGGTAAGCTCTATCCATGATTGCGTAAGCAAGATCAGTAGTTGCTTTGTACTTAGAGTTAGAAAATGTAAAAAAAGATATGTGAAGGAGAGTGATGATATTTTTCTGATTTTGATGCAGGATTTATGTTCCACAGCCTGGTAAGCTCTATCCATGATTGCATAACCAAGCTCTATCCATGATTGCATAACCAAGATCAGCAGTTGCTTTGTACTTAGAGTTAGAAAATGTAAAAAAAGATATGTGAAGGAGAGTGATGATATTTTTCTGATTTTGATGCAGGATTGATGTTCCAGAGCCTGGTAAGCTCTATCCATGATTGCATAACCAAGATCAGCAGTTGCTTTGTACTTAGAGTTAGAAAATATAAAAGACGATATGTGAAGGAGAAGAATACCTCAAAGAATCCGACAGTGGAGAGCAGGATCACTGAAAAGCCGACTGATTCTTCACTGTTGAATGCTGGTTGATTTGAATTTCAAATTTTGAATGTGTTTTTGCACTCCAAAAGTAATTTACTCCTTACTCAATTAATAATTCCTCAAAGAAATCTCGCCTGTTCATTTTTGGCGATTTTATCCAGAAATATGAAAGGTATTTCGTGGAAATTGTATCGAATTTATTAGTTAATTATTAGGAGTTTCCCATTAAAAAGGAAATTTTAAAGAGCTTTCCATTCCTATGACAAATCATGTACATTTTCTGATAAAATATAACTGAATCTTCCCTCGGAATTCGAAGAAATTCTTCCTTGATATATAGAGAAATTCCCTGAGAAACATTTACAAACTTTTCGTTTGTTAGCAACTGAAATTAATTGTCGAGAAAAAGGTGAAAGATTTCTCCGCAAGTTCTACAATATGTCGAAAAATCAGTAGTGATTTTTTTTAAAAAGTGAACTAATTTTCAATGATAGTGAAAAGTGACTGGCTTGCCGATCTTGAGATTATAGGGGCGCTTTACACAAGAATATATAATATGTGCTCAAGAACTCAACCATTTCCTCCTCAAAATGACATTTGTATGTATTTATCAGTTCAAACAAGAAGATGGACCTCGGATATCTCAAACAAATGCTTCCTGATTTTCCACGATGAAACGGCTTCAAAATTCGGTGAGATCTTTCCGATTATCCTTTTCATCCATTTGCCATTTAGTTCTCCGTTATTTTTGTCTTTGATATTCGATTTCAACTACATTAAGATCTACGAGTTACGATTTAAGATTTGGAAATGGTGGGTTTTTGCCTTGTGTTAGCATTTTCCCCATTGTATGCTTAAAACCAAAGATACAACAAACAAACCATAAGACTCAAACTCTTCCCTGAAAAAGAATTAATGAGCTTTTTATTTACATTTTTTTTGTATCTTTATTAAGGAGACTTTCAGCCCTAGGATGGCTCGTCTCCGTCATATTTACATTATTATTTTTGTGTCATTTCAGTGTAACACAAACATTTCTTTATTTAATTACTCTCCCGGTTTTATTACCTTTCATTTATAAGCTAAATTCCAGCTCGGACAAGTAATTTATTGCATATTTTCACATTGGATAATTGTTCAATAAAATATGTGTGAATCAATTCATCTCTAGGTTGAATCAGCTTGAATTTTAGTTGTGTTGCTCATACAGACTTAATCGCCTGACAGATCTTTAAACAATATTTCTCGTTGAATAAATGCGAATCAATAGTTTGTTTTTTTTCCTATTTTAAGAAAAAAATAATTCCTTCAGGTTACATGTTTCATTCCCGTTATTGTTAAGGGTATATATTAAAACTTCACTCTATATTAAAAAAAATCTCAATTAGAAACAAATTGGGGGAAGGGACATTTAACATATTTTTATTCTCGTTTCAGAGAGCGAACAATGGCGCTTAAACCTTTGCCCCATCCCAAGGAAATCAACAATGGAGTGACATGAATTTCTTAGCATGATCACTCCCAACGTCTATTCAAACTTATTACATCATTTGCTTATGATGATATTCCTTAACTATATACCCTACCAACCATCCAACTCCTTGACATCTATGAGGGCGTCGGTGAGTCGCTGGCCTCTCGTTAAGTAGATGTCATATCATCATTTCCTTCCTTTCCCTAGTAACGGAGAAGATGGGCGTGACCGGCAATGGTAGCTTTCATGCTTTATCATTTTGGACCTCCAATTGGGTTGCTATTAAATCCCAAGTAGTAATCTATAAGCAGTTGGAGTAAGAAATTTAAAAAATATACATGACAGCTATTAGTATGCAATCTACAAAATACTCCGTTACAACGCAACGCAACGCAACGTTAGCAACTTAAATTAATTGTCATCGGAAGTTTAAAAAAAACCTATTGAAAGCGCGGGAACGCTGCCTACATTTGTCGGTGCCAATATACTTGTTAGCCTACCCCATTAGACCAGCGCGCGTATCTTTAGCCGACGTACAGCCCAGCGAGACATATGAATGACAGAAGCGTGACAGACTTGACCTGTCAGCGGGTGAGTTGATAGAATCAACGTTAGAAATACAGTGATCAGACGTCCCGCGTTTCTAACTCTCACTCACACTCAAAACCGAATCACAGCAGCCTCCCCGATTTTTGTCCCAAACAAAGCACCGCTCCGGAAGATGATCTGAAGCTTAATGATAATGAAGATTTTTTCTGATATTATGCTACACTGAAAATAATCTAAACGCTCGATCTAAGGATCCTTGCACTTGAATCTCAAAGTAGGTCCACTATTGGATTCCAAATGTGTATCTCTCCAAATTGAACTTTTTCACCCTTTGAGTTCAAGAGCAAAACACTTGAGAACTCAATTTCGAGTCACTCTTCGACATTAAGTGTGTTCAATCAATCAGGAAGTAAGTAGATTTTATAAAATGTAATCCACAAAAACAAATTATCATAAATATTTGATAATATTTTGCTATTATTATTATTTTTTTTTGTAGGAAACGAATATAAAAGTAAAATTAGGTTCGA
>NW_026943549.1:0-31964 GCF_024139115.2 Armigeres subalbatus | reverse complement strand
AGAGACAGTGATGGCTTGCTATGATTTAGACCAAAAGGTAAAAGAAAAAACAAGGCGTAACAGAATGTCGCAAACAATAATAGATTTAGTTTTTTGTAATGTTAATCAAATTGAAGTGTCGATTGTAAATGATCACAAAATATATGATCATGAAACATTGGAAATCAATTTTAAAGAAATCGACGACATAGTAGAGGATGTTTTGATAATAAAGTGCTGGAAACAATATTCTAAAGAAGCTTTAGTTGCTCTCCTGAGAAACAAATTACTGAATGATAGTGTTAGACTTTTGGAGGAGAAAGCAGATATTTTATCTACGATTCTGAAGGAAAGTGTTAACCAACTAGTGGTAGTAAGAAAAATAAAACGCAGGTCGCGGAAAAGTGGTATACATTAGAATTAAAAAATCTCCAATGGTCAAGAGATGATGCATATTGAAAGGCAAGTTCCAGTTGGGATGAAGCCGATTGGCATCATTATAAAGTTTCAAGAAATGAATACTCCTATTCTATTAGAAATACAAAAGCGGAATACACTCAGAATAAAATAGACCAAAATAGAGGTAACAGTGAACAATTGTGGAAAGTTTTAAAGGAATTATGGAACAATAAAGAGAAATCGGCAAACTGTTTAAGTTTTAATGAGAAGAGCACAGAAAGCAACCAAGAAATTAGTGAGAATTTTAACTCGTACTTTTTAGATAGTATTCAAGAGATTTATAATAGTATAGATGAGCAACATCATCTAATGATAATAATAGACAAAGTTTTGAACATTGGGGTGAGTTTAGCCAAATAACTTTAGAAAAACTGAAAAAGGCAATTGATAGAATAGATAGTTCGTCAGGTATTGACAACGTAAATTTACAAGTGCTGAAAGACTCATTAGAAGTTACAGGTGAACTAATGTTAGACATTATCAATCATTCTCTAAGATCTGGTGTTTTCCCAAGTGAATGGAAACAATCAGTTGTTGTACCGATTCCAAAAAAGCCTAGTACAACAAAGGCAGAAGAAAATAGACCGGTTAATATGTTGCCTATTTATGAGAAAGTATTAGAAACCATTGTAAAAGATCAACTATTGGAGCATTTAAAAAATGAAGAAATTTTAAAAGAAGAACTGTCTGGTTTTAGACAGGCACACTCTTGCGAGTCGGCCCTGAATCTAATGCTGTATAAATGGAAAAGAATGATAGAAGAAAATAGGACGATTGTGGTACTGTTTTTAGATCTCAAACGAGCATTCGAGACAGTTTCTCACTCTATTATGCTAAAAGTTTTGTGCGAATATGCTATTGGAGGAAAAGTCCTCAGCTGGTTTGAGACGTATCTGAAAAGTCGTACACAAGTTTGTAAATACAATGATGCTGTTTCCGGGCCTAAACCAGTGCCGTTAGGAGTACTACATAGTAGTGTGTTAGGGCCGTTACTTTTTATTTTGTACATAAATGACATGAAGAAGGCTGTCAAAAATTGTGATATTAATCTATTTGCGGATGATACTGTACTATTTATTGGTGAGAAGGACTCATATTTGGCAAGCAGAAAAATCAAGTGTGATATTGCTACTATAATTAAATGGCATTTAATTTAAAAAGTTGAAATTGAATATTCAAAAAACTAAATTGATGATAATTACCAACAAGAAGCATGACTATGAAGACATGAAAGTTGAGATCGATGGATTGGAAATCGAGAGAGTTGATGAGTTTAAGTATTTAGGTGTTCATATTGATCATAAATTGACATTTAAGGAGCATATAGATAATGTAGTCAAAAAAGTTGCAAAGAAATACGGAATGCTAGTACGATTGAGACAACAGTTAACTTTTTGGAGTAAACTATTTTTATATAAATCTCTAGTTGCATCACACATGGATTATTGTCATCGGTTTTGTTCCTTGCTAGTGACACTCATTTAACCCGTTTCGGCCCGTTTCGGCCCGTTTCGAATCCACCGTTCTCTTGTTTTTAACCGATTTGCATGAAATTTTGAGGAAAGATGCATTGAACCCCATATTTTTGTGTAAATGTATTGACTTGGTGATTGGGTCCTTGGGTATGGTTTTATCAAGGGGGTCCCTTGGGTCAAATGCGGTCAAAAATAGGTCAACTTCTTTTTAATCGTAGATATCTAGTAGTAAATGGCACGGCAAATGCTGGGTAAAACGTACCATTGGTACTTCGCGTACCTGAAGGAATAAAATAGACCCCATCTCGCGGTCCTTAGCCTCTTACCCAGCAACTCCTATCCATACCTCCTCGTGGTGCTGGCCGGGATTCGAGCAACCTTAGGGAAGATCGGGTAACCAACCCCGGTGGGAAGTATGGTCGTATGCTGACAGGAAAGGGGGGGCTTTGTTCCTCTCCGGAGGTGCAAATCTTACTGAGCGTCTGTTCTCCATGTCAGTAGCGGCTCACAACAATGTCTGTTCTCCATGTTAGGGGCGACTAATCATCGTCCGAGTGCCAGCGAGGGACTCTAAGTAAAACTGTGCACCATGGTCCACCGGAAATAAGGAGGAATGGTCCTCCGGAAATTTAGGGGTTTGGTGTCAGGCCCTGCAAGCCAGCCTTTAAAAAATCATAAGCAACGAACAATCAACAAGAGAGTACGGACCGGAACCATCGGCGAAGACCACTGCGACGAAAAGGGACTAGCGATTGGAAACTCGGTTCGTGGAACTGCAAATCTCTCAACTTCATCGGGAGCACACGCATACTCGCCGATGTGCTCAAGGACCGTGGATTCGGCATCGTAGCGCTGCAGGAGGTTTGTTGGAAGGGATCAATGGTGCGAACGTTTAGAGGTAATCATACCATCTACCAGAGCTGCGGCAACACACACGAGCTGGGAACAGCTTTCATAGTGATGGGCGATATGCAAAGGCGCGTGATCGGGTGGTGGCCGATCAATGAAAGAATGTGCAGGTTGAGGATCAAAGGCCGGTTCTTCAACTTCAGCATAATCAACGTCCATAGCCCACACTCCGGAAGCACTGATGATGATAAGGACGCATTCTACGCGCAGCTGGAACGTGAGTACGACAGCTGCTCAAGCCACGACGTCAAAATCATCATAGGAGATTTGAACGCTCAGGTTGGCCAAGAGGAGGAGTTTAGACCGACTATTGGAAAGTTCAGCGCTCACCGGCTGACGAACGAAAACGGCCTACGACTAATTGATTTCGCCGCCTCCAAGAATATGGCCATTCGTAGCACCTACTTCCAACACAGCCTCCCGTATCGGTACACCTGGAGATCACCACTGCGGACAGAATCACAAATCGACCACGTTCTGATTGATGGACGGCACTTCTCCGACATTATCGACGTCAGGACATATCGTGGCGCTAACATCGACTCGGACCACTATCTGGTGATGGTTAAACTGCGCCCAAAACTATCCGTCATCAACAATGTTCGGTACCGACGACCGCCGCGGTACGACCTAGAGCGACTGAAGCAACCTGATGTCGCCACTGCATACGCGCAGCATCTCGAGGGAGCGTTGCCGGAAGAGGGTGAGCTCGATGGGCCCCCTCTTGAGGACTGCTGGAATACAGTTAAAGCAGCCATTAACGACGCAGCGGAGAACAACGTCGGGTATATGGGTCGAAGTCGACGGAACGATTGGTTCGATGAAGAGTGCAGACAGATTCTGGAGGAGAAGGACGCAGCGCGGGCGGTCGCGCTGCAGCAAGGTACCCGGCAGAACGTGGAACGTTATAGACGGAAGCGGAGACAGCAGACCCGCCTTTTTCAGGAGAAGAAACGCCGCCTGGAAGAAGCGGAGTGCGAGGAGATGGAACAGCTGTGCCGTTCTCAAGATACACGCAAGTTCTATCAGAAGCTCAACGAATCCCGCAAAGGCTTCGTGCCGCGAGCTGAAATGTGCCGGGATAAGGATGGGAGCATCTTGACGGACGAACGTGTGGTGATCGAAAGGTGGAAGCAGCACTACGAGGAACATCTGAATGGCGCTGAGAGTACAGGCAGTGAAAGTCAAGGCAGCGGAGGAGATGACTACGTCAGTTCAGCGGACGATGGAAGCCAACCAGCCCCCACCTTGAGGGAAGTTAAGGATGCCATTCAACAGCTAAAGACCAATAAAGCAGCTGGTAAGGATGGTATCGGAGCTGAGCTCAGCAAGATGGGCCCGGAAAAGCTGGCCACTTGCCTGCACAAACTGATAGACAGAATCTGGGAAACCGAACAGCTACCGGAGGAGTGGAAGGAAGGGGTTATATGCCCCATCTACAAGAAAGGCGACAAACTGGAGTGTGAGAACTTTCGAGCGATCACCATCCTTAATGCCGCCTACAAAGTGATATCCCAGATCATCTTCCGTCGTCTGTCACCATTAGTGAACGAGTTCGTGGGAAGTTATCAAGCCGGCTTCGTTGACGGCCGCTCGACAACGGACCAGATCTTTACTGTACGGCAAATCCTTCAAAATGCCGTGAATACCAGGTCCCAACGCACCATCTGTTCGTTGATTTCAAGGCGGCATACGACAGTATAGACCGTGTAGAGCTATGGAAAATTATGGACGAGAACAGCTTCCCTGGGAAGCTTACCAGACTGATCAAAGCAACGGTGGATGGTGTGCAAAACTGTGTGAAGATTTCGGGCGAACACTCCAGTTCGTTTGAATCGCGCCGGGGACTAAGACAAGGTGATGGACTTTCGTGCCTGTTGTTCAACATTGCGCTAGAAGGTGTCATGCGGAGAGCCGGGTGTAACAGCCGGGGTACGATTTTCAACAGATCCAGCCAATTAATTTGCTTCGCGGATGACATGGACATTGTCGGCCGAACATTTGCAAAGGTGGCAGAACTGTACACCCGCCTGAAACGTGAAGCAACAAAAGTTGGACTGGTGGTGAATGCGTCAAAGACAAAGTACATGCTTGTGGGCGGAACCGAGCGCGACAGGGCCCGCCTGGGAAGCAGTGTTACGATAGACGGGGATACCTTCGAGGTGGTCGAGGAATTCGTCTACCTCGGATCCTTGCTAACGGCTGACAACAACGTTAGTCGTGAAATACGAAGGCGCATCATCTGTGGAAGTCGGGCCTACTACGGGCTCCAGAAGAAACTGCGGTCGAAAAAGATTCGCCACCGCACCAAATGTGTCATGTACAAGACGTTAATAAGACTGGTAGTCCTCTACGGACATGAAACATGGACAATGCTCGAGGAGGACTTGCAAGCACTCGGAGTATTCGAGAGACGGGTGCTTAGGACCATCTTTGGCGGTGTGCAAGAAGACGGTGTGTGGCGGCAAAGAATGAACCATGAGCTCGCCCAACTCTACGGCGAACCCAGTATCCAGAAGGTAGCTAAAGCCGGAAGGGTACGATGGGCAGGACATGTTGCAAGAATGCCGGACAGCAACCCTGCAAAGATGGTGTTCGCTTCCGATCCGGCAGGTACGAGACGGCGTGGAGCGCAGCGAGCGAGATGGGCAGACCAGGTGCAGAACGACTTGGCGAGCGTGGGGCGTATCCGAGGATGGAGAGATGCGGCCTCGAACCGTGCATTGTGGCGTCAAATTGTTGATTCAGTGTTATCTGTTTAGATGTTAACTAAATAAATGAAATGAATCTAGTAGTGAATGCTCTCAATAATGATGCAAACGTTTTAATTCATCATTTTGCAATAGTGGGAATGGAAACTGCACGTTAGGACCACCAAAATCCGGTTACAGATGTTCCAGGAACCTGGTTCCCCCAGGGAAGTGGTCACTTTTTGAGTGGTTCTGAAACCCAGCTTGCAACACATCAAACTTCATGATTTTGCAACACAAATATAATATAAAACATTTGCAGAATTTCTGAGCGCATTGGCCGCTTCCGGAGGTTCTCTGGGAACCTGGTGCCCTCAGTGAAGTGGTCACTTTGTAAGCGGTTCTGAAACCCAGCTTGCGACACATCGAGCTCCATTTTTTTCCAACACAAATACAATAGAAGACATTTGCAGAACATCAGACCACATTGTCCACTTCCGGAAGTTCCCTGGGAACCTGGCGCCCCAAGGGAAGTGGTCACTTTGTAAATGGTTCTGAAAACCAGCTTGCGACACATCGAGCTCCATGATTTTGCAACACAAATACAATAGAAGACATTTGCAGAGCATCAGATCACGTTGGCGCCCCAAGGGAAGTGGACACTTTTTGAGTTGTTCTGAAACCCAGCTTGCGACCCATCGAACTTCATGATTTTGCAACACAAATATAATAGAAAACATTTGCAGAACTTCTGAGCGCAGTTGCCACTTCCGGAAGTTCCCTGGGAACCTGCTGCCCTCAGGGAAGTGGTCACTTTGTAAGTGGTTCTGAAACCCAGCTTGCTGTATATCGAGCTCAATGATTTTGCAACACAAAATACAATAGAAGACATATGCAGAGCATCTGTGCACATTAGCCACTTCCGGAGGTTCCCTGGGAACCTTGGCCCTCAGGCAAGGCGATTGATTCTGCAGCTCTGCTTGCGACACATCAAAACTTCATGATTTTGCAACACAAATACAATAGAAGACATTTGCAGAGCATCTGGGCAAATTGGCCCTGGGAAGCTGGAGCTCTCAGGGAAGTGGTCGCTTTTTGAATGTTTCTGAAACCCAGCTCACAACACATCAAATTTTCTGATTTTATAATACAAATACAACAGAAGATATTGGCAGAGTATCTGGGCACAATGACCTATTGCGGAGGTCCTGCTATAGGGGAAGTGGGGGTAGCACGCCCATAGGGGTTAAAACGCGCCACCCCTGAATAAGGTTAAATATCCCCATTGTGATTATTTTCAATGGTCTATACGATAAAGTAGGATACATATATTTCATGGTTTTTCTCTAGTTACACATGAAAAACTCGAAAAATCGATTTTTGCGTGTTTTGATGCAATTCTAGCTTGGTGAAATTTAGTCTTTCTATCGCTGTTATACATTGATAAATTAAAAATTGAGCCATGAGCCATGCTGCTTACTCGTGTTCTTTATGTTCCACACGAAATCGTCGTCAAAATTGGTCTTAAAACGATTTGATGGGCCTTCAAACTTCTGAGGTCGGTGTGGGGCAGTACGCTCATGCTCATTTCGTATGACCGAAACAGCTGAAACATTCGGTTAATTGCCTTAATGTAGGCAATTAAAATGAAAATCAGTACGATAAGCACATGCGCGTTTTAACCCATCCACTGACGCATCTCACCCCGCATGGTTTCAAAATCAATTTTTTTCGGGTGCTTTTTAAAAATCAAATTTCTGTACAATAAAATGTACAATTAGATATCTGTCATCGGTAGTCAGTCGCAGATATGCTGTTCTTCAGTATGCGCTGATGAAAACTGGCTGAAATGATGGTTTTCATTGATAAAAATGGCATTTTCCTTAACGTGGGCGTCCTACCCCCAGTTCCCCTATATCATGGCATCGCTACATGATTTTGCAACATGTATTCATAGACAACATAAGCAGAACAGCAAGACCAATTGAATACTTAGCTTCGCGAGATGCCTGCTTGCGACATATCATGCTCCTCCTGAAACCTGGTGCCAGAATATTGGTCTAGCGCGGGGGGGGGGGGGGGGGGATGTTCTGAAAAAAATATTATTTGGGGGGGTTCTGGTCTTCAGGTAAGTGGACATTGTTAGGTGGTTTTGAAAGCTATATAGCAATACATCAAATATCATGGTTTTTTCAATGAGATTCAATGACAGATACTTACGCACATTGGTCACTAATTTTTACCGGTAAATATGCTATATGATATTTTGGGGCCTTCCTTAGCCCTGCGATCAGATGACCCGTAATGCTGGGTAGACACCTTTACGTGGTGTGTTACGGGGTAAGATCTACCACGGTTACATTGCCAGCTACAGGCAAATCCTGACCCAACGATTACCTTCCTCATTATCCAACTCCGTGGTACTTATGAGGGTGTCGCTAAGTCGGTGGCCTCTCGTTAAGTAAGTACTACATCAACACTTCCTTCCTCTCCCTAGTTACGGTGAAGATGGGCGTGGCCAGGAGTAGTAATCCTCATGCTTTTGTTATTTTTGTTTGAGACTGGAATCAAGGACCACTCCTCTTCTTGATTTCTGATAGCATTCTAGATAAGGATCTCAAAAGTAAAACATGAGTGTCACTAGTGTCCAATCTACGAATTACACCGTAACAATGCTAATGCTAATGCTAATGCTAATGCTAATGCTTACTCAGCTCTGCGATAAGATGCGCGGCTAAAAAGCAAGACCATGCTGAACAAAGCCAGTTTGATGTGTCGCAAGCTGGGTTTCATAACCACTCAAAAAGTGACCACTTCCCTTGGGTCATCAGGCATACGTTGCAAAATCATGAAGTTCGATGTGTAGCAAGCTGGGTTTCAGAATCAATCGAAAAGTGAGGGCTTCAGGTTCCCAGGGACCCTCCGGAAGTAGCTAATGTGCACAGATGCTCTGCAAATGCCTCATATTGTATTTGTGTTGCGAAATCATGAAGTTTGATGTGTCGAAAATACTCAAAAAGTGACCACTTTCCTTGGGGCATCAGGTTCCCAGGGAACTTCCGGAAGTGGCCAACGCAGTCTGATGTTCTGCAAATGTCTTCTATTGTACTTGCGTTGCAAAATCATGAAGTTCTATGTGTCGCAAGCTGGGTTTCAAAATCAATCAAAAAGTGACCACTTCCCTGAGGGCATCAGGTTCCGGAAGTGGCCAATGCGCTCAGAAGTTCTGCAAATGTTTTCTGTTATATTTGTGTTGCAAAATCATGAAGCTCGATGGGTCGCAAGCTGGGTTTCAGAACACCTCAAAAAGTGACCACTGTGGTCGATAACATCCTTGGCTCGGTCTAAACTCCTCCGCTTGGCAAACCTGAGCGTTCAAATCTTCTATGATGATTTGAAACCTCCTAAATTTCCGGAGGACCATTCCTCCTTATTCCCGGTGGACCATGGCGGTGATCTGGTGGAGGGTCTTCAAGCTGTTAGACATAGTCCCTTCTGCCCTCAAAAAACAGTATGCAATCAAAATTAAATTCCCTTGGAGAAGAATAATACCGATACGAATGTTAATATTCTCTAAAAGCATTTCATCAGGTCTATAAATCTCAATTTTGAGGCAAAATATTCTCGATATTTTAACAGTAAATCGTTGAACAGCAGACAGCAGTTGGTTTCTGTGGTCTTGAACTGCCACTGCCACTCATAAGGATCCCGACTTGTATTTTTTGTCGAATTTTGTGTACCCATGTTATCCAACCATGTGTTTTCTATCCCTTCTACATGTGTGAAAAACGCTTTTTTACATTTTGCTCATCCACCGAACATATATAACAAACTCAGTACCTTGGAACGAAGGTTTTGCTATCGCACAAATCTCAACAGCCAGAGGGCGATACCTTTTCAGAGATCTTCCAATATTCAATTAAATCCAGAACCGCATGTCTTCTGCTGCCATAAATCACAAACCCTCAAACTTTCCCGGATAAAAACCGAACGTTGCTCGGGGCAATCGCGTGACCTCCCAAGTCTCACTCGATTCGATCGGTACTTGAGGGCTGTAATTGAATTGCGATTTTTACGACCTTCCCGACATATGTCCGATTCGGCAGCGACCACAGTTCACTCCCAAGCTAGAAGCCAACCAACCGGCAGGGTCGTAAATAGGTGATTCTGTGGTGGCGAGGAAGCTCATACTTTGGTACGATTGGGATGCCATTCTCAGGGATCACCCTTTGGCGGTGCCTTAGCTCGAAAGTGTGAAATACTGTGTCGGATATAATGGCTTTTCCCCCCAAAGCTTTATGGGTTGCATAACGGAAAGACCATTATGGGTCAGCCAAGAGCGGACATTTATGACCGAAAAAAAGTGCAGCAGTGCTTGTCTTTGCTTCCCAACTACAGCGGATGCTGACTGACTGTGGCGTTCTACTCTACGCTAAGAAAAGGTCATTCTTCCTTTGTCATTTTGACCACTAATATGCACGCCAAAACTGACGTCAGCCTATAATGGTTTATTAATTAAGTGCATTTTTATGACGCCGGATCGTTATCATCTCCACTGGCACCGATCCGCGATAGCCGTGTCGCCGTCAAGTACAAATCAGCAAGAAACGGGCTCGATCCAGGCCTCTCGAGTTAATGGATAAACACACGTAAATCATGTTTTTCGGTAATTAAATTTAGGTGTTTTTTTTGCCTGCGCTGCTGGGTGAGTTAAGATCGTTGTTTACAAAATGTCATAATACTGCATGATTTATGACATGTGCAGTGAGGCGATGCGACAGCCATCAAGTCCTCACCCGGCACTGGGAGATGGCTTGTTTTTATCACTCGCGTAAAAACTTCGTCTTTCTGAATCGGCCAGAGTAAATTGAATTGTCCGTTCTTGGGAACGACCTCACTTGGCTCTTCTTTTGAGTTCAGATGATTATATTGATTTTTGTCTTTCTGCTGGTGTGGCAATCTGGAAGAAAGAATATTAGGATTTAGCCTAAAACGCTATTTTTCCATGGTAAGAAAGCTGATCAAAGTTTAAAATTTGGTTTTATTATTTTGTGGAATAGTGGTATTGTAAGTCTTCTTAAAATGCTATGAATGTTGTTGAATGTTCATAACGTAAAAATCCCCCAGTACAGTACAAAGCTCAGTTTTAATTAACGATTCCTCCAAAGTAACACAGAATAAGCTGATTGTAACTTTATACGCTTCCTACCAGTAGCGACATATCCATGCAAGGATCAATAAATTTAATCACATTACTGCCTACTAAATGTACTTAGTAAGCATATCGTCATTGCAATTGCATATCAGTTGAAATCCGCCCCTGTCCCCATCCGATCTCACACTGCCCTGTCTCCACTTTACCGCGGGTGGATCGCAATCAGCGATGGCATCTCGCTGTCGAGGTTGGCTGCCACGCTCTCCATCGGTGCCATCCGAAACCCAAATCAGATATCAGGTCCTACATAGCAGGTAAGCAGATGACTGTTCCTAGGCATGTGCAAAGTAGCTTTATAAATAAGTACAAAACGATATCGCGATATCTATTAAATCTAATTGATGACTAACTTCAATGGCATTACACAGCGAGTTGAAAAAGAGCCGCTCGAACGCGCTCGGTTGGCTGGCGAGCTGATAGAGATCGGAATCGGTTCAGAACGCGGTACCCTGAGAACCGCCCGGACAAGACACCCGAGTCCCGGGTCGGTCGTTGTTAAATTTATTAATTACTAAAGATTGGAAATTAAATATTATTAGCAATAATTATCATTATCTCTGCGAGGCTAGATGTCGTTGTTTCTTTTCCTACGAGAGGGAATTTGCCTAGTCTGAACCCATTCTAACTAATGTAGCTTTTGGTCGGGTGAGTTGACGTTTCCCAGATGCCCAGACCTTAAGCCGAGGAAACAATGTACAAAGGTTGTGATGGCAGAGAAATCGGGAGAAACCTTCCAGGGAGGGGTATATGCAGATAAACATGCCCGATAATGGCACTGAGCTGACGGTCCTCGAGCAGCTGCGGAAAACGAACACGGATTGGCTTGAGCCGTCTTAAACTCGCCTCGGGGGGAGTAAATTGAAGAAGGCACCACTCTACGTTCGCTATACCATCGTCCACAAACGTATTATCAATTTTCGAAGCAGTCAGTGTGAGCGGTAATTTTTTATAATTGAGATATGTTGGCACATTTGTATTTACTGTAGTGGCTAGAAAATTGTAGGAACTTTCCCATGGTATGGAGAAAAGCTAATGTGTGGAAAAAAAGAGTAATGTTGAAGTTTGGAGATTTCAAACGCTTTTATAGAATATCGAATATATCTTACGAGTACGTTCAATTAATTGTATCTGAATAGACGTTGAACTTCTTCTTCTTTTTCTTATTGGCGTTTCATCCCCACACTGGGACAGAGACGCCTCGCAGCTTAGTGTTCATTGAGCACATCCACAGCTATTAACTGCGAGGTTTCTAAGCCAGATTACCATTTTTGCATTCGTATATCATGAGGCTAGCACGATGATACTTTTATGCCCAGGGAAGTCGAGACAATTTCCAATCCGGAAATTGCCTAGACCGGCACCGGGAATTGAACACAGCCACCCTCAGCATGGTCTTGCTTTGTAGCCACGCGTCTTACCGCACGGCTAAGGAAGGCCCCTATAAAATTTAAATAAAGCTTAACATGAAGAAGTCACCTGATGACAATTTGTTGCAGAGCTGTCAGTCGCCCTCTCCGACAGCAATAAGAAGTGCTTCGGTCCCGCACTTGAAGTTTTCGAAAGGAAAGTGCTGCGTACCATCTATGGTGGGGTGCAGATGGCGGACGGTACGTGGAGGAGGCGAATGAACCACAAGTTGCATCAGTTGTTGGGAGAATCATCCATCGTTCACACCGCGAAAATCGGACGACTGCGGTGGGTCGGGCACGTAGCCAGAATGTCGGACAGTAACCCGGTGAAAATGGTTCTCGACAACGATCCGACGGGCACAAGAAGGCGAGGTGCGCGATCAGGTGCGATCAGGTGGAAGATGACTTGCGGACCCTACGTAGACTGCGTGGTTGGCGACGTGTAGCTATGGACCGAGCCGAATGGAGAAGACTCTTATATACCGCACAGGCCACTTCGGCCTTAGTCTGAATTAATAATAAATTCGGTCCCGACGAGATTGGGTACTTGATGATCAAAACCCTCCGCCAAGATCTGGTTCCTAGAGTTGGGCAAACATGGTCTAACCAAATCTTCTAGGGTGAGTGACAAACAAGTTTGGTCATTCCCATTCTTAAGAACAACATCTCCTTTCGGGATGTCACGAAGTACCGGCCCAAACTAGCAAACACTCCGTCCTGGTATTTCTAGATAGCTCCAAGGACTTCAATAGGACTTGGACTCAGTTCGACCTTTCAAGTCCAAATCGGGCTCGAGAACTTTCCCAAGGAGACTGTGTTACTACCAGCAACGCCCATGTGTCTGTGGTATGGACGTTCGCACGTCCCGAGCCAGCTCACCTATTTTGATGTCAGGGCCGGCACAGTACCGCACTAAGGAACACTTACCTATTTTTGTAACTTGCCTCTAGTCTTGTGGAAGGTCCTTATCCGCTCATCACAGTCGAGCCACTCCAGCCAGCGATCGTCTGCCGTTCCGGCCCTGTGTTTGAGACAGGTGAAGGGACCTTCCAACAACGATTCTCAGGCAAGTACGCGCTCAATTCGTTCAGTTCTTCTCCTGAAAAGATTCCCGATTCCAGCCGACACGCTGCAATGCTTCATCCAGCTATAAATCACTTCCATCGGACACCGGGACGCACTCTTGCCTCTAGCCTTGTGGAAGGTCCTTATCCGCTCATCACAGTCGAGCCACTCCAGCCAGCGATCGTCAGCCGTCCCGGCCCTGTGTTTGAGACAGGTGAAGGGACCTTCCAACAACGATTTTCAGGCAAGTACGCGCTCAATTCGTTCAGTCCTTCTCCTGAAAAGATTCCCGATTCCAGCCAACACGCAGCAATGCTTCACCCAGCTGTAAATCACTTCGATCGGACACCGGGACGCACACTTGCCTCTAGCCTTGTGGAAGGTCCCTATCCGCTCATCACAGTCGAGCCACTCCAGCCAGCGATCATCAGCCGTCCCGGCCCTGTGTTTGAGACAGGTGAAGGGACCTTCCAACAACGTTTCTCAGGCAAGTACGATCTCAATACGACCAGTTCAACTCGTGTAAAAAATCCCGATTCCAGCCAAAATGCCGCAACGCTTCATCCAGCAGAAAATTGTTCCAACGTCATTGCTCGAAATGATGCGCAATTCTTGAGCGTCTACTACCAGATATTTCGTTGTGATCGTAGTGAGTCCACCAGCAACCCTTGTAGAGGTGGGGGTGTGCTAATTGCTGTGAAACATGAACTCAATTGTTTCGAGATGACCCTCGATGGCTGCATCGAACTCGAGCAAGTCGTATTGTGCGTGAAACTTCCAAATCGATCCGTATATATCTTCGGAATTTACCTGCATCCAAAATCTCATCCTGCGCACTACTCCGCCCATTTCTCCGCCGTTCAACGAGTTTGGACAACGATATCATTCTACTGCTAGGGGATTACAATCTCCCTTACCTTCAGTGGCGTTTTGACGACGATATCAACGGTTTGCTTCCCGTAAATGCGTTTAGCGAGCAAGAAATTTCTCTAACCGAATCAATCTCCTCCAGCGGTCTGGTGAAAATCAGCTCCATTTCGAATAGTAATAGTAGAGTGCTTGATTTTTTGTTCACTAGCTCGTCGGAGATCTTAGAAGTTTCTCAGCCAGCCTTGCCCCTTCTACCAATAGATGATTATCACCCGCCAGTGCTAATACAAATGGATGTTTGCAGTTTCGTGCCAGCTCAAACTGAACGCGATCCAGATGCTATAGATTTCGACTTCCGGCGATGCGATTGTCTCTCTGTTAATTCTGAGCTTTCTACGATCAACTGGAATCAATATCTCCAGGCGCCTTCTATCGATGGTAATGTTGTCTTGTTCTATGACAAACTGTATGAAGTTTTTCATTGGTGGTACCTCGTCGCCAAAGTAATAATCACGGTATTAGCAGAAAGCCCTGGTGGAATGCTGAACTTCGTAACCAGCAAAACAAATTGAGAAAAGCGCGCAAAAGATTCTTCGCCAACAAAACCGACGAGAACAGGAATGCACTTCGACTGGTGGAATCTTCCTACAACGAGCTTCTTGACTCCTGCTACCGTAGATACCTGGACAACTTGCAGTCGAATTTAAAGAACAACCCCCCATGTTTTGGAAGTTTGTAAATCTCAGAAGACAAGTAACCAAATTCCGAAGACTGTGAATTACGGTAACGCTACTGCAACTACATCTGACGAGGCTACAAACTTTTTGCGGCATTCTTTCAAAGCGTATTCAATGCAACATCTCTGCTCCCAGCCCACGCAGCAGGCTTCCAGAATGTCCCAGTTAAGAAACGTTAATGCGGTGGACGAGCAGAACACAACGATTCAAATTTGAATTAGGTTGTATTTGAATATGGGAATTGAGTACGGATATTGGATATAAATATGTTCTTTATGAAAATCCCAAGTCAATGGTTTTTTTTTCTCTTTTTTGATAAGAGAAGAAGGGGAATGTGAGGGTGAGATATATTAGAAAATGGGTAATCCACTTCCAGTGTGCATTGATGACAGATATGCAAATATCATCCGTATAACGGTTCGGCTGCCAACATTGACTAGTGAATGCCATGAGTTTGCCTCTTTTCTCGTCGGCAACTAACAGAAGTTTGCACGCCTGATAAAACAGCACACTACCCGAGCAAAGCTTGAGAGCAAATCGATAACTAATTTTGTTCTTGTGAAATCGCCTAATTTTGATAACTCAGGGTGATATCCTTTTGGTCGTTTTAACGGTTAAAAGATCAAAATCTACAGCAGAAAAATCTTACTGTGACATCAAATCGAAAACTATTCCTGCTATCGATGAGAGCAAATCGAAAACTGATTTTGATATTGGTTCCGATAACAAAATAAGTACACAGTTTGATGTCAGATTATACAATTTAGAAATCAACAGCAAAATGAGATCAAAAAATGTAATCAGTCACGATGATTCATATTTGAAAACAAATTATGATTTCAATTTGATATCTATATCAAAATATGTTATCTATATGCTGTCTGTATGTTTTCAGACTTTACTCGGGTAGCGATCACACCAACGCACTATGGGGCGGCTCCATACAAGTAGGTGGCCGAAAATATTTTCATTTCATTTCTGCAATATTTCACACTTATATCGTAGATTATTGTCTAAAAGATGTGAAATACTTGTTTTGCAGGTCGTTATTACTTCTAAGGTCTCCAAACTCCCTGGAATACAGACCTTTGATCTCTATGGAATATATCCCTTTTATCTACGAATGTCTCATGTCCACAGCAGTCTATAGATGTGTATTTTATTGCAGCGCAGACCTGTAGAGTTCAAACTAGAAAATTGTATACTGTTTTTATGTGAATTGAGTTGTACAGATGTTCTAAGTTGCACAAGGACTCCGTCAAATACAGGCCATTGCATCTACATACGTAACAGGTTGTCTTTGTAGGATTTTTCAGATTGGTTCAGATTGGTATTTTTGTTGCCGTTTTTCGATGGAATCCAGCGGAGGAGAACATATCGCTTTCATTTTTGTATCACTTTGTAAGTAGGAAATCTTTTTATGTGTTTGTTCGTACACATATTTACTCATATCACAATCGAGAAAATATTCAAAAGTTTCTTCATCGGACATCATTCCATGAGAATCACTTAGAGTAGTGTACATTCTGGAAGCGTGATCTCGGTTTTTTAAAATATGGCCTATCATTTTCACCATACTCGTATCACTTATGTTGTAGGCAGTTCTTCTTGCTCCCAGTAGCGCCTTTTCTATGGTATCCTCTCTTGGATCCATTAGCTCGTCATTAATTCGTCTGCGCTTTGTACGCTCACTTAAATCCTCAAAAATTTTTGATGGCCTTCCACGAGATGTTGAAGCCACTGGCTCTGGCTCAGCATGATAAAATTCTTCTAATTCAAATTCTGTGTCAAGCCATTCCTCATTATATGAGTCAAAGTAAGTTTTGGACCGGGATGCGGCCTGCCATTTCAAATGCAGATTTTTCAATTTGTATGGAGTTGACTCTTTTTTTGTTTATCCGCAGCGAAGCTTTGGCAGATATATTCCAAAGCTTTTTCAACGCGATCTACCTGACGTCCCTCGTGAGCTCTAAATACTTCAATGAGTTGCCTATAATTCATGATTCACCAAATAATAAGTACAAACACTTCACACGATTTACCTTCGCAATCACAGCTCACTATGCACTCAGATAGACATTCATAAATGTTCTGTTTATTTATTTCACCTAGGTACATACCAATAATTATCGAAAGATGTTCTTAGGTACAGACATTTTTGCTTCTTGTATTCACATATTGGATTTTAATTAATATCAAAATTTTACTTTTTATGAAATAATTTCAAATGAAGCCTAGAGTATTTTCGTAACCCTCAAGAGTATATTTTTTTTTCATATTTATTTGCTTGATACTTGATAGATAATGAGTTGCCTCCTCTTGGTGAGCCTACGCCAAATGGAGTATCATATAGCTGCATAAGCTATCGTGTACACGGCCTACCACGAAGCCTACGACACTTTTCGTGTTATCTACTATCTCTATTTTAACTGTTCTTGATGCTCTTTGTCATACGCATGGGATTTGTATCCAGCCCATCACAGTCTGCCGTGTATTATGAGAATAATTACATTTAATGTTTCAAAATTGATGACTTTTTTTCGAAAAAGTGATCGGAATCGCAGATTTGCAGCCATAAGCAGCTGGAATTTGTTTTAATGCCTTCTGGGAGGTCCAAAGAAAGTCGTAGTGGTAGTCGCTAACCGAAACTTTGAGAAACTTTTTGTATGGAACTTTTGTATGAAAAAATTTTTTTTCTTCGGGTCATTTTTGTCATTTTGGTCGTTTTAACGGTTACGCGCGGTTACGTTTAACGGTTACGCACGGTTACGTTTTAACGTTACCGCGCGTCTTACCGCACGGCTAAGGAGGGCCCCTCTAAAGCTGAATTACAAGCTCCCATTTTTCCATTGTTCGCTTAGTCAGATTGGGTAAACGCAAAGCTTTCCGAATTTTACGCCAAATATCCTAGGAACAACAATCTGTTTAACTGCAGAATAATCAACTTGTCAAACACGTATTTTCAAAACAAGAATTGAAATCAACGCATTCTTTGCTACACTTTTTTATTGCGGGGATTGCTCATTGCGCGTTATTTCCGCGGAGCCATCCAAATTTTTCTATTTCTCCACAATACTATGACGGACTAATGGGGGAAACTCGTTGCTCGAAAATTATCTATCATAAACCTCACCTTCCTGTGCGCCTACCTTTGCCATCGAGTCTGCCTTCTCATTGCCGTAGATTGAGCAGTGAGATGGGACCCAAACAAAGATCATCTTGAATAACCTTTCGACCAAAACACGCATCAGCTCTCTTATGTTTGTAAGAAAGTAAGATGCGTGCTTAACAGGCTTCATCGACCGGAGTGCCTCGATAGAACTAAAACTATCCGAGAATATGAAATAATGGTCTACGGGCTGATTTGAAATTATCCCCAAAGCGAAGGTAATTGCTGCCAGCTCAGCAACATAAATCGAACACGGTTCCTGAAGTTTTCGGAAAGTGGTTGAAGTTACATTGAAAACACCGAAGCCAGTAGATCCGTTGATGCGAGAACCTTGAATGAAATATCTGTTGTTGCAATAGACATGTTCATATTTTTCAGAAAAAATGAAAGGAATAGAAATATTTCGAAGATGATCTGATATTCCTTGAATAACATGTTTCATGGACAGATCGAGGTAGCAAACATTTCGCAGGGCTAGTTGAGTCATTTGAATGGTTTGTCGGAATTTAGGGGCAATTGATTAAAATCATATTCAAACCACAGACAAACAGACATAATACATTGAACATTCACTCATCAAATTCATCGTCGTTCAAACACTAACGACATCTGTTGATTTCAGTTAGTTGGGAAAATCACAAACAAGATGGCGGTAGTGAGTAAATGTCAAACTAGAGCAAATCCGATTTGAGCGCCACGAGTGATTGATTGGCCAACTAATGATTATTTGAATTGACCAGTAAATCAGTGAACGATGGAAATTTAACGAGTGTTATGTCTGTTTGTCTGTGTTCAAACTAATCATTTTTTTTATAAATAATACTTTTCTTGGCGTGTTATTTACATTCAGCGACAGTGTTTGAATATTTCAGCAAAACTTTTCCACCAATAAAGATAAATGTTGGAAACTCTGGGTTCCGTTCTAGCGGAGAGGCTGTTTCTTGACTACATAAATGGTCTTTTTCGATCACTTTCCCCGAGTATTTAGATTTTCGTTTAGGCCGACGAAATATTGCTGATAATCGTTGGCGACACATCAGGCCACACGCTAATAAGAACACAATCCGCCGTCAGTACTGTGCTTCACTTGGTCAGCTCTGTGGGCTGCACTATGACTGCCAGTGAGTGCGTCAGAGATCTCGTCTGTCGTTGGCGGCACAAGTTGTCCGAGCTAGGCATGAAACTAGCAGAACATTCCATTCCCAACAAGGAAATCGTTAAAGTTCTGGGAGTGTCCATCGGCCGGAGCCTCTCATTTTTACCACACTCCCGCGGAATTAAAGTCAATTTTATGACCAGCACTAGTCTGGGTCGGACGCTTTCCACACTGCATCGAACCAATAATCGATGTTCCGGCTAAGGATCGGGCAAGCTATCACTGATGGCCGCCTACTCTACGGCTTAGAACTTACATGTATCGCCCAACGTAACCTTATCGAAACTCTGTCACCGACCTTCAACTCATATATTCGTGCCGCATCCGGGGATGCTACTCCCTACACCAACCGAGGAGTCTGTTTATGCGGAGGCACCATTCATCCATATCGGGCGTAAAGCTGCCTCATTCGCTGGCGCTTCTCAAAATCAAACGTTAACAGCTCCATAGCGCACAATTTCCGGGAGGGGCGACAAATCGGTGACTCTCAGAAGGTCGGTGGTCGATCTATTAAACAGAGAATTTAACAATTACGAACGCAGGTACACGGGTGGGTCAGATCTCGGATAGTCTCCTGGACACCTGAATCATAGCAGTTGCGGCTTTCATCGCCGCCACCTATCCGTCCAGGAAGCCTTTCCTCGTCCTATCCCAATCTACCAGCGTTATCTCCACACTCCAGTGTGACAGGCCTTAACAATCCTGAATCCAAGGCATCCTAGCTAACATGCCCCCGGATTTGATCTTTGCTTGGATCCCTGGGCACTACAGCATGGCTGCTAACACCACGACCGAACATTACTGGACAGCTCCGGAAAATCAAAGGGACCACGTCCGCATGGATGAACCTAAGCAAAGCAAAATGTCCGAACTGGACACACGTGGCTCTCGCGCAGCTTTGGCGGGAGCTCCTTCTTGATAATTTGCGACATCTTCGGGGTTTACAACAATGTGGAACACCACGTATGCCGATGCCCCAAATTCCAGGTTCTCAGTGATACTTATCCCAAGCACCTGACATGAGATGTGCCCTCACGTATCTCAAATCTGAACCATTTTTGAACCAGTTGCTGATAGGTCGCTATTGACTACTGCGGACGTACTCGTTTGTTTGCCGAAGCTCGGAAGGGAAGCTCTTGCTGATACCGGCAGTGTTGTCAAGAATGATTACATTTTCTGCACTGTGAAAACTTGGGGGAAAATTATTTACAGTAGTTCAAATACATATATATTATTTCCCGCTTCAACTTCTTTTGAGTAGTGCCATTATAAAGCATAATTGTATGAAATTGTAAGAATAATTCAAATGCCATCGCATGGCGCATCGAGATCTTCTTTTTTAAGTAACTTATAGAATACCAAATAGTTTATTACGAACTGTACTCCATCTTAAATTAAGAGCAAACGATTTTTTTTGTTTGATGATTTCGTATTTTACGACGGGGGAAAAGGTAAAAGCATCACACAACCCTCATTTGGTTTTTACCTCGCCGTCAAAGGAATCTTTGCACTGCGTTCGATCCATTTACTTACCCATAAATAGGTTATTGCATCCCTGCCTTCTACAGTACTGCTGAAATAGTACCGGCACAACATTGTTGCGTCAATATTTTCTCAAACCTTACGAATTGGTTCATCCGGTTCAATTCCGTGCGGACCGGTCAGATGCGGGCTCGATACGGACGCGTAGCGCATGTTCAGCCAGAAGCTGCCTCACCTGTCCGCACCTCTAAATAGAAGGCGAGCGCAGCAAGCACGACACGAGTGAACATTATTTAGCACCTCGCGCCGGGGGTTCTCTTCCGGTCACTGCTTGCTATCAACCCGTGAACCCGTCCATCCTCAAGCGGGTCTCCACCATCAGCACCAAGCGAATACTGGTCAAGTTGTTTGCACTACTGTTTATTCCGGAGCTGTGAAAACTGCCGAGTTTAGTAGCGTCCACCTGTTGAAGTTGAATTAGTTCACTAGTAGTGCGAATATATCATCCTTATTGTCCGTAGTGAGACAAAAGTACATTAGAGTTACTTATCCAAATTTTGACATTTTCGCTCCCTCAAGCGTTAAAGAATAAATGAAAATCAATAATGAGAATATTTTTTCTTTTTGTAACTTTAACTAAAACATTAAAGTTAGATCACTTCGCAACAACAATTGACTTTTAGCTTAATTAGTATTCTATAAAGCCATATCGTGTTGATTATATTCAAATTTTGAGTGGGCCACCTCACGAATCTGTCTTCCACGTAAGTGTTGATTATCATAGTAATTACCATACAATCTTCAAATGGCATGTTTAACTTTCACGTGTAAAAGAAAACACTAGATCACATTGTATTTTGTATATTAAGGTACAATGGGGTTGTGTGTGTGGTTTTTATGCAATGAAAGTATAGAAACTTCAGTGAAACCTCCATGAGTCGATTGTCTATGACTCGATATCGACAAATTATGCCATATATAGACTGTTCCAGAAATTATAAGCACACTTGGTTTATTAAATATTTCGAACTTTGTTCAAATTTTTAACAAGTTTTCGGTTACGTATAATTTATTATCTTGTCTTCTTTCTTCTAGTCACGTTTTAGCATTTTTCCTCTGCACGGTTTTGAGGTGTTTGCACAATACAGTTTCAAGTATTTTTTTTAAATTTTTCATAAATATTCACATCAAATCAATTGCCTATGATCATTATACTTATTTACCAAGCATTACAAGTCTCAAAACTAAAAATATTGTAACCGAAGGAAAATTAGAAGCATTTGAAATCCACAGGGTGCAGCTCCGAAAAACGTAAAATAAATGTCGAGCCCTCGTTTTCACTTATTTAATCCTTAAAGGGCCGGGACGACAGTCACCTTTTGAACAAACTTTTCTCAAAGGGGATTAGTAGAGCTTTCTGTTGACCTAGGTGTCGCCCCGCTAGACTCCTCCCGCGTTCATTCCTATTTCCGGGGATTAAACCACCCGACTTGGACGTTAATTTACAATGTTATGAAAACTCATATGTGAATATGTACGTTATGTGGAAGATATTGATTTGGAAAATGTATTGGAGGTAACCACTTTCCCTTCGATGGGACTCGAACCCATGACCCTCTAGCTGCTAGGTTGCGAAGGCCGACGGAGGTCCTTCGTAGCTTAGTTGGTTAAAGCACCAGTCTAGCTTACTGTAGGGTCATGGGTTCGAGTCCCATCGAAGGGAAAGTGGTTACCTCCAATACATTTTCCAAATCAATATCTTCCACATAACGTACATATTCACATATGAGTTTTCATAACATTGTAAATTACAATTTTACGTGTTGAAGACACTATTTTGGGACATTCCAGTTCATCCAAAATACTCGTGAGTTCAGGTCTTGAAATCTACAATAGTAGCGAAAGATAGTATGCACATAAAAATACTCAGAGTACATCCACTCAGTTCAAAGATATCGAATGACTCATGAGATTTTTCTCCGCGTGCCCCACAGTGATATTCTGAAGTTTGACTCGTAAGACCTACGCAACAACGGTTTCCAAAATGTTTCTTGGATACCTGCCAAGAAACGTTATACCGATTTCTGCATTTTAATGCACTGCAGGCCATCCAAAACGTTCTTGAATTTAAGTTGCCAGATCTGCAATCCAGTAGAAGCGCAATGCTTGTTTCGAATCATGCTTAGTTCAAATATATCAAATTACTTATGGGAAATTTGTCTGCGTGTCCCATGGTGACATTCTAGAATCCGCGAAATGTTTGTAAGTTCAGCTCGTAAGACCTACGCAACAACAGCCTCTTAGAAGTTTTCGGCAGCTGTCAAAACTCTTCCCAATAGATCCTTGGGTACCTACTAAGAAACGTTATACTGATCTTCCTGCATTTCAATACACTGAAGGCCACCTAAAACATTCTTGATTTCAGGTCGTCGGATATACAATCAAGTAGAAGCGCAATGCTTATTTGTGTGAGATTATTTTCATCGGCTTTTTTCGGTGAACATTAATTTAAACTAAGCAAATTACCGGACGTTTCGACCTACTAATATGTTCGGTCATCATCAGCGGATCATGCTATAGAGAAAATCTACTCCCATCACTTCTGCTGATGATGACCGAACATATTAGTAGGTCGAAACGTCCGGTAATTTGCTTAGTTTAAATTAATGTTCACCGAAAAAAGCCGATGAAAATAATCTCACATGATTAGAAGCGGTGATGATCTCTGTTAAACATCAATGCTTATTTCAAATCAAGCTCAGATTATCCTGCTATCATTCTGCTTCAAACAACTGACGCAACCGACGCAAGACATCGATCTTTTCTTGATCATCCATCTGGTTTATCATAGACCGAAACATTTTGTCCATATCGAAATAGAACTCTTGAAATGTTTCCCCTCGCTGTTGGCGTCTCTGATAAATTCAAGAGCGAGTCAAGATTGGCCTAACATTTGCCCGATTTTGACCGAACATCGGGTGAATACTTCCCTGCACATTGCATTATTCACCATGAGAATCTATGGTCGAAAACGATTAATATTCCTGAAGTACTGACGCTCGTCATTAAGTTAATGAACTTTATCAAAGCGAGGGATGCTCAGCCACCAATTCTGAATGACGTTGACGGAAATGGAAGCGGAATACGGAGATTTGTTGTATTATTGCGAAGTTCGTTGTCTGAACCGTAGATCCAGGCTTAAGAGAGTTTATTCTCTTCGAAACGAAATCACAATATTTTTAAAATGGCCGAACTGAATGATCTTGAATGAATGAGTGAATTAACTTTTCTGGTAGCTATTACCAAACACCTCAATGACTTGAACATAAAGCTGCAAGGGACTGATCAACACGACAAATTTTTATTATCCAACATTAAAGTTGATTTTATAGAACACACTTGACCATTATCCATTTTCTCAACATTTATAAAATATATCCGAAGTGTTTCAAATGGAAATTATCGACCCCCAATACAACGACGCCCTCAAATCTAAATTTCAGAAAGAAAACATCTTTCATCTCAGCACATATCAAGAATAAAAGCAGTAAAAAACTTCGAATCCTGTTTGCGAATTTTGGTCATCGATTGTGAAAACAATATGCGTTGATTATACGAAAGTAGGCAACAATTTCATGTTTCTCATTGAATTTTCAATCAAAAGATCTGTTACGTAAAAAAATGAATTCTTGAACGCAATTCAATAGAGTTTAGTTTTTTTTCTGAAGATTTTTTGCCATTCTAGAAAAATGAGAAAAAAACTCAAAGTTTGAAAATTTTGAAAATATATAAAAAAAATTGTTGTCATTTTTTGGCCCGCCAACAGTTTTTGATTTTGAAAATTGGCCCGTGGCTTGAAAAGGTTGGGCAGGCCTGATTTAGATGAAAGAGTAAAACTGTACAAAGTTTTAGGTATTTTCGAAATGGTAATCTGACCCTAAGAGTTTATTTTGCTGAAAATGTTATTCGGCCGAAATGGTCGTTTGATCGAAAAAGTCATTTGACCGATTAGATCATTTGGCCTAAAATGCTGTTTGGTAGAAATGGTCGTTTAGCAGAAAGAGTCATTTGTCCTTTCTGCAAAACAAACATTTCAGCCAAACGGCATTTTCTTGCCAAATGACCTATTCAGCTAAACAGCTTTTTTGACAAAATTATCAATTCAGCCGAACGATATTCTCGGCCGAACGCCTAAAGGAACTATTCAACCAAATGACATTTTCGGCTAAATAACTTTAGATTAGATGGACTTCAGCTAAATCGAAGTTTTTTTAGTTTTCACGGTAGGATTTTCGAAATTTCAACAGGAAATTGTATGGAATTTTTAAGGATATCATTGGTAAGTTCTCTGGAGTTTTATCGTGATGTTCTAGGGATCAATCGGAAACGTTTACGGAAGTTCCATGTAATCGTCGAAACTTCTACGGAAAATGCAGCGGGCCTCCTCAATTTTGAATCGGCTTGGAAAATTTTAAACGGTGGCGGCGGCATGACGTTACAAAACTATACTTTGACGAAAAAATGACAATAATTTCGAATTCTTGAAAATGATCTAATATATAATAATTGAAACGATGGAAAAAGAGAAAGAAAACATTAAGTTGTTTTTCATTCGAAAATCAGACTGAAACGCCACATAATAAATCACAACTATTGCTCTTTTGGGTTCATATCTCGCTTAACTTTTCAAAAGGACCTAAGTAACATTTTTTTTATGAATTAATTTGAATAGTGCAATCAACAGAACAACATCATAGCTTTTGATTCCAGTACTCAAATTAATTCATGAAAAAAATGTTACTTAGGTCCTTTTGAAAAGTTAAGCGAGATATATGACTCTTATTCCCTCAGATATAATACACTGCCGGAAATAAATATAAAGACAATGACATTTTACTGTTTTTAAGTTTACCGTGTAAGCTACCCCAGCCAACTTCGCGTCGATGTGAATGTATTGATGAGTAGCGTATTCTGTATGGGTTGTTTCGCCAAAAAATCATCTGTATTTTAAATTTTTCACATTTTTTTGTTTTCTTTCTCGGAAATAAGTATAAAGACAATATACTGCGTCATCTTGTTTTTTCTCGGTCAGGCTTATTTCTTGCAAAAAGTGAAAAGTGTTGTTCGCTAAGATTGAAATAGAGGATAGAAGGTAAACAGGAAACGAAAATGCTATTATTACAATTCAATTTATATTACTTTCGCTACTTAAAGGAAAAATGCCGAAAAACAGCCCGTTGACCGAATTTGAGAAGGGTAGAGTAGGCGATTTCGAGAGCAAGGGTTGAGCTTGCGTGAAATCGGCATCAAGATTGGTAGGAGCAAGGATGTTGTACATAATTACCTCCGGATGGGCGAAAAGTATGCCACGAAGAAGCGATCTGGACGCCCATCCATCCTGATACCGCCCACCAAAGAGGAATAAAACGGATGGTGATCCACGAGAAGCTGTCATCGGCAGAGATTAGAACGGAAATGGGTTTGTTGGTTTCTGCTTATCGGATTCGTCAAGTTTTAAACGAGGATCCCAATGTTTCGTTTACATCAGCGACACCTGTACCAAGGCTTCTGCCTCGTCACAAGAAAGCCCGTTTTACATTCGCCGAAGAATGGCCAACCGTGGTTTTTAGTGATGAGAAGAAGAATAACTTTGATGGACCAGATGGATTTAGTAGTCGCTGGCATGATAGAAGGCAAGAGAGACCAAGAAAAGAGAAACGAAACTCCAGTGGAGGAACGGTAATGATCTGGGCCGGTATTAGCTTGTCAGGTAAAACACCTGTCTGTTTCATATCGACGCGGATGAATTCAGATATGTATTGCCATCTTTTGGAAGAAGTTCTCATTCCAACAAGATAATGCTGCCTGCCATGTCTCCAAATCGACTAAAGAGTTTTTGAAGCATCACAACATCCCTGTGTTATGGAGTGGCCTGCCTGCAGCCCGGATCTCAATTCAATTGAGAACGTTTGGGGGATGGTTTCACATAATGTTTTCAACCATGGAAGGACTTATGAAACGGCTGGTTTTTATATGTAAACAACTTAAGAAATACAATATTTTTCGTCAATGACACTGGAATAACAATTTACTGTGTACAAAGTTTTGAACGAATATTGATTAGAAAATTATATTTTGCTAAATTATTGTATGTCTTTATACTTATTTCCGGCAGTGTATGTGTTTGATGCAAGGTTTACATACTTCTGTTCTAAGTAAAGAGAAGCACTGATTTGTTAGGCCTTAGCACCGATCTTTCAATTTTTTCACTCTTTTTGCCGCATTTTTGCCTTTCTCGAACAACGAAGTGGCCCCAATGGCATCAGCTAGCTATATTGTTTAACTGTTGCGTGAGGTAGAAACACCCATGAAAATCGTTATAGCTAAGGCATAAAAGCAGTCTATCACAGTTAAAAATTCTGAAAATTACACGCCATGGAAATATTTAAACGCATATTTTTGTGTTCAATAGCCTATAATTTTACATGCAACTTTTTCTTGTACGCAATATTGAATATAGACTCCATAGTGTGGGGAATAAAGTGAGTCTGAAAAATGCATTTGCATTTGTTGGTTACATTGATGGATAAAGTGGAACGTATTTCTTATTTCATGATAAAAATAATGACACATAGTATTGACGACCTGTAATTTATTAAGTGATGGAAAAATAAGTCGAATCGAACGGAGCCTTTTTGTTACATCATATATGCTGTAACATTTTTATACTGTGTATGCTTAGCTACACAGTTCGAACAAAACCTGTAAATTTCCGTTCAAGTAGATGTAACAAATTTACCTCCGTGTGCTGTAATTTATTTGTTTATTTTTTTATTAGAAAATACAAAAAACAAAGTGCCAACATGGAGAATCGAACTTCGATCCGCAAAGTGAGAGCCTATCTCGATAGCCATTCGAGTATTTCCACTTCTTGAAAACGAGCAGATCCAAAAGGAACAGGTTAAGCGTTTAATTTATGGTGAAAGTTTCATCAGTTTTGATGTCCACATTCAAAAGTTATCGGAAATGGAACGCGAGAGATGGGAACAATTTTTGCACACTAACGTTGGAAATCCGACATGGTCAGGAGGAATGATTTCAAAGTAAAAACTGTCAAACGATGTCGGGAAACACTATTGATGGATCACGGGGAACAAAACAAGCATAGAAATTGAACAAACGACCAGAAACTACAAGTAAAATGCTGCAGAGCAATTCGGAACAATTCTTTGATTTCCTTCGTGATTTAGCAAAAAGGTTCACTACGCCGTACAGCAATGCTCAAATATTCTGTCGGCGCGAAGGTTTTAGGTCGTATGATGTCAGTAAGCATCCCAACAGGACCCTGAAACAGAACCTGTTTGCCAAACATCGCGAAATTGATGTATTTTGATGGGCGATGAAATTAATATTAAAATGGACTTTCAATTCCCGAAACACAAGTTTTATCTTGCCAAACGGAAGGGTAATGCCGCAGGAAAATTAATATATGTCTATGCAGGCAAGATTGCCCACAAATTGAAGGTATGTCCAAGCATCTGCAGTTGTGGAAAGAAAACTAAAGTTTTCATCACTGGAGCGACCATAAATAGGAAAATATACAAAAAGGAGTGTCTTCAGAAGCGATTTTTGCCATCAATTCAATCACACGACTGTCCGGTGTTGCTTTGGCCTGACTTAACAAGCTGTCATTACAGACGGAATATAATGGAATGTTATGAACCGAATGATAATGACGTTATTGAAAAAACTATCAAACCACAAAAATGCCCAAATTTTCGTTCCAACGAAAAATATTAGGCAATTATCAGAGGGAAACTTAGGAAATGGTGCATAACAATCAGAAAACCATCTTATATGGAGAAGTGGTGTGAAAAAATTACAGATCAAGTTGACCGTTCTACTGTGCAAAAAATAACGAGTACACTGACCCCACATATATGGGTCACTTTGTAACAATAATTAGTCACTCCATTTTGCATGTTGAACAAATGGAAATGATCCATATTAGTGTGTGACCCATGATTGTGGGGTCAGTGTAGTATTGAGAGAAAACTACGAGAATTCATCCGAAATGCCAATGATAAATTTTTCGATATTTTTTCCTTCAAAGTTTACTAAGTTCCCTGTATAATAAAACTTGAACCACCTTTTTATGTACTTTTTCGGCAAAGAAATGTCTAATTTCGTGCGGCCAAATACTAGATGGATCAAGCTTTAAGCCCCATATAAGGTTGGGGTCTTAACCAAATGCGAGAAAGGCACCACCAACGCTAGGTGGATTAATCTGGGTTTTTCTTAAAGTTTCCATGCCCTTTTTAGAGTACAGGAAAGGTAAAAAACAATGATGAACATTGTCGAGTCGTTCCTAGAGCGGGAAAGCGGGTGTCAAAAAGCCAACAACCAACTCGTCGTCGCTCGGTAGCACGGTTTTCAACAATAGGAAGGTACCTGATGCTGATCTACGCGCGAAGTGATGCGAAGCGAATTAGGGGAGAGAGAGAGAGTGTGTGTGTGGCTGAGTGGCCCAGTCAGCAGCCATGAGTATGGTTATGATAGTCGCTCTAATTGCAAACGCATGCCTTTCTCCGATCGGTTGTTTGGGGTCAGCTTCGGTCGTCCGGCAGTCCCCGGCGCGCGGAGAGATTACTTAGTCAGGTTGACTGACTACAGACCTCAGGGAGGCTGGGAGGTTCGGATATTGATGATAGTGCTCTGTGCTGGTTTATCCAGTCCAAAAATTCCGCCGAGGTCGCCGTCCGTCGTCGTCGTCGTTGTTCTGGATCGACAACGGCATCTACAGCAGCACCCGAGTCGAATGGCATCATCAGCAGCCAGCCAGCTAGACAGCAATGGATGGACGATTTGATTATTACCGGGCAATTATGATGATGATGGTGCTTTTGTCTCGCGGACGCCAGCACTTGGGGCTCAAGTCCCCCAAGCGTTTGGAACCGCGCTAGTTTCGAGAAACGTGTCACGGAGCTATTCGTGTGTGAGACGAAGAAGCGGTTGTGGCGGGAGGTGGGAGCAAAAAAAAATGAAGAAGGTGGCGATGGGTTTATGCTGGGATAATTTAGCATATCTGATGGGAGGAAATCTCGGGTACGATTTTTTGTCTTCTCTGCTGCGCTGTTGGCGGATGGACGGTAGCCGGTTGGACAGTGGTTGTGTTATGAGTACGCATGGTTAAATAAAAAATTAGAGCAGGGGCCCTCCTTAGCCGTGCGCCAAGACGCGCGGCTACAAAGCAAGACCATGCTCAGGGTGGCAGGGTTCGATTCCCTGTGCCGGTCTAGGCAATTTTCGGATTGTAAATTGTCTCGACTTCCCTGGGCCTAAATGTATCATCGTGTAAGCCTCATGATGTACGAATGCAAAAAATGGTAACTTGGCTTAGAAACCTCACGGTTAATAACTGTGGAAGTGCTTCAAGGCGGCACTGTCCCAGTGTGGGGATGTAATGCCAATAAAAAGAAGAAGAAGAGCAGAATTTGGCTGATGCCGATCAAAAAAAAAATTCCAAACATAACTAATAACTAAGGAATGGATGTTTTATGAATGGATTTATGGAAAAAGATTGTAAACTCTGCAGGATTCCGATTACGTATTGCTAGGATTTGGATACAGGTTAACACATGCATACAAATATTCTTAAGTTCACGAGCTTAAACAGAAATACAACGTGATTCAAATATGATGTCTGGTATACTCCTGTCAAGCTTTTTGAATGCGTAATTTGCATTATACTGTATTCAAGAGCCAATTCACTAATTTAGTATGAAGCTTTTTCGTCTACATGATATCAGCTTCATTGCCAACCCATTTTGAGAACCTATGTCTTAACCTTCCGATACACGCATGGTCCTGGACCACTCACGCAGTCCCGCCGCATTTTGAGAAGCGTACCTTTTCCAATATTGTTGTTTTTACTTAAATCATTTCACAGATTTCGGTGAATTTTGCTTCAATTCACCGAAATCTCAACAGCAGATTTGTTCGGAAAATATTTCACAAATTTTTCGGCGATTTTTTATTTGTTCAACTGTCAAAACCATCGAAAACCTGTGAAATTATTCACCGAACAATTCTGCTGTTGAGATTTCGGTGATATTTCACAGAAATCTGTGATTTATTTTAAGTGTGAAAATTTAATAAAATCGGGGACTGCTGAAAAATGTAGCATGTAATTCATTTTCTCAAAAATGTTTTTAAAAAAATGCCCAATAGACCTGTTATTAAATAACCATCCTTTGTGGAAAATTTAAAAATTGTTTAGCAATATTTTATCTCTCATACTTTTTTACAATACAATTAAAATTTTAAGGTTTCCAATGAAAAATTTCAGATTCTCCGTCGTTTTCGTCACTTTTAGCCATCAACGGGCGCACTATGCGTTGCCATATTAACCATCGACGACGTTGATCACCCGCCGCTCGCTCTAGGTAGGAAGTGTGAGCTTTCAGCACTGGCAAACTTCAGAGCTGGCAATAATGAATGAAAAAGATTTGATTTTTTCACCCATATTTGGTGCACTTAAATCCTACCATCCCGCGCGACGGCGGTCACCCAACAACCTCTCCGAAGGGCGCAAGATCCCCCATCAGCGCGCGGCTGCTGTCGGTAGCCCAGCAAGCAAGTAGCGTGAGAAAGTCATGGGAATGTACAGTTAGGGCATGGAGGGGGGGGGGGGACATGTCTTCCTCCTTGGTTTGCGCTTGGCTTGCGTTGATCGTGGATCGGCTTTTGCGGCGTCAGAGACGTTGACAATTAGCCGGCAGTGGAGGGTTTGGTTTTTGTTGGTGAAAATTCTTTCGTTGATTTCCGATTTGTTCTTATCTGGCTCGGTTGACAGCTTCATCAAGGTGAGCTTGTATATGAGTTTACCGTTTTGATTGGAATTCTGAGAAGTGAACACTCATTACAAATAATTGATTTTATGTGTAAATGTGATTGAAATATTCATTATGGAATTTTATTTTCTGTAGGAAGATGCCTTTGAAAGTTGAGTTAATTTATGTGCAGAACTCAATTTTGTAAAAAATCACAAACATTTATTATTTTGCTAATTATTTTAAACATTAATTCATTTGTTATTATTGACAATTAGGAATGTTTGACGTAACTATTTTCATGAGGTATCGATTAGTTTTACAACAAATAGAAATATTCGGAGAGTGAAAACGAACAGTTCAAATGATTAATCAAAACGGTATCAGCTCAAAGGCTGGTCTGTGTGGTGACACTGCCGTACTATAGTCACTGGTTTATGGAATAGATGAATTTGAAATTCATAATTCCAGTTGCTGATCGCAGATTTAACTTCGACGTCGTAGTGCTGAGTCTTGA
>NW_026943548.1:175813-218932 GCF_024139115.2 Armigeres subalbatus | reverse complement strand
ACGACGATATCGTCAAGGTAGACGAAGACATAGAGTTCCAGTACACCGTGGCCCGAAAACTCGGTCCATCAGTCTTGCCAGCGTAGCAAGGCTGTTGATGATGATGATGATGGTCCCGCCACATACCTCTACAAAGGTTTGAGCTAGACGATTTTATCTTTAAGATAATTAATTGAATTTTATTTAACAACAATTTAATCAGATTTGCAGAATAAAACAAAAACTATCTGCCTACCATCACATATATGAATTTCATAACTTTCCATTATCATCCAGCAAAAATATGAATTGTAAAAAAAACTGTTTATTTCATCTACAGATTGTCATAAGTATCAGTAGTGATGCTTCGAGTTCATAAAAATGCAAAACTTATACCTCTCGCACAGATTTCAAAAGTTCCATCAAGAATTGCGTTTCATGATATTACCAGTAACGTTAGCCACTCGTAAGTATCAATAATAATCTAATAAACTATGTCGTTGTCAACAAAATCAAAACTTGTGTTATCGCTCCGTCGATATCAAAAGTTCTGTTATCAACCGCGGAAACCAAACTCTACTAGATAGCCTATTACTAATCCGCAGAATCATTGAAACAGCTGAAAAAGCGCAAGTCTGTACATAAATTTAAAAATCATTCATATCTGCTTTACGCGCGCGAGACTCAAACTTTTGTAGACTACACAAGAAAAAGGTCAAATTACAATTACGTCAATAAATATAAAATCCATCATCATCATCGAGGCGAACAAAATAGTTTATTAGTGCCTCAATAATTGAAAAACACAATTGTCCAAACAAAATATCCGTAGGTCAAACTTCGTCAAGATACAATAATTAATGATTTTTAACTAAGTAGCTGCTTAAAATACAGCTTTTACGTGAAACACAAAGTCTCTTGAATTGTGATAAATGTCGTTGCACGTTTGATATGTGTAGGCATCGAATTGAAATCATTGATACCTTTAAAAAACAAAGAATTTTGTGAAGCTCCATGCAAAAAGTTGGGTGTTCTTACATCCTCCGCGTTTCTAGTGTTATATCTATGAATGTCACTTCCTCTTTCAATTCGATCACACAAATATCGAGGCAGCAAACCATTTACTACTTTGAAAATGAACACCATTGTTAAATACACAATTCTTTGCTTCACCGAGAGCCACTGCAATGCACCCAACAAAAAAGTTGAGGAAGTGAATCTGTTACATCTTAAAATCAAACGCATAATCTTATTCTGCAAGCGCTGCAATCTCGATATTTGTGTCTGATTTGCTAAAAACAAAATGGAAGGACAAAAGTCCAAGTGAGGAGAGATGATTGATTTGTACAACTGTATTTTACTAGCTGTATTAATTTCGTTTTCGAGGCGAAATAGGTTCCCTTACTTCTTGGCTTTTTTCTTGATGACATTGTCAATATGTTGGTCAAATTTCAATTTATCATCAATAATCACGCCAAGATATTTAATTTCCGTACGCGATCAAGTGTCTCGTCATCAATTTTCACAGAGCCATTATCAATTGAACGATTTCGCGAAATAACCATATACTTTCCCTACTGGTTTTATGTTTTATGTTTATGTTATGTTGGGTTGTTTTACTAATATTCAATTTTAACTGTTTGTACTTCAACCATCTACTTAAAGAATGCAAATCTTCATTCAAGTGTTCAATCGCTTCCTCCAGATTTTGAGCTGCAATGAATATTACAGTATCATCAGCAAACAAATTAATTTCACAATAACGTAAGACCCGTCGCATGTCATTAATGTATATAATGAACAAAAGGGGCCCTAATACACTTCCCTGTGGTACACCAAGGTCATTCTCCACGGGACACGACACATAATCATTGAAAGCAGTCCGTTGGGATCTGTCAGACAAATAGCTTTCAAACCATTTGTATGCAGAACCCGAAATTCCAAAGCGCTTAACAGTTTTCAACAATAAGGGCTGAGAAATTGTCTCAAAAGCGCGTTTGAGATCCAAAAACACAGCTAGAATAGTATCTTTACGCTCCACATTTTCTTTCCATTTAGATAATACCAAGTTCAATGCAGTTTCACAGGAATGACCTTCCTGTAACCTGATTGTTCCGGTATTAACAAGTTATTACTATTTAAATATGTAATTAGCTGGCCTTTAACTACAAGTTCTAAAATTTTCTCTAATGTGCAACATGTTGATGGGACGAAACTCTTCGGCTTTAATCGTTTCAGCAACTTTTGTATTGAATCACTAGTGATTCCTTCCAAACATGCGGCACGTGCCCAGTTTGTAACGATTCATTTATAAGGTCCAGCAAGTTGCGTCCAATGACATGAAAGCAATCTTGAATAACTCTAGCATTAACATTATCAACTCCAGCCGTTGTTGACAAGACCAAAGGGCCCGTCCGGGGCGGGCTGCTATAAACAGCGTATTGATCTGCTCTATGGTTCGCTTCTCGGTGGCAGTCAGAACAGTCGGAGACGGTGGTGGCTCGTGGCTCTTTTCCTCCTCTGAGCATGGCGCAATCAGTGATTGTTGGCTGGATACTGGAGGTATTCCAGAAATACGTGCCACATATGCAGCTGATGGCCAGGTTGAGAACTACCAGAGTTGGAACAACCTTGACCGTACCATTCCATGAAAAAGGTAGATAAATTCATACGCGGACATTGAGCGCTTCCTTCGCTCGCTGTGCGTAGACGGACGGGATCCCGAAGTGGAAATAACCGCTTCGGTTTGAGGGAACTATAGGCGCTGTCATTGATCATGGTAAGATTACTACCGCTGTCATGAAGAGCGCGAAAGTTTACACCGTAAACTTGTACGGAAGTATACGGACGATTATCGTTGGGAAATGGAAACGAAATGGTGAACGAAGCCGGAGATACCTGGTACAGCTCATCCGAAGCCGGCTCGAAACAAGTTGGAGGTTTTACGTTAGGCATAATGGACGTTTGGCCTAATTCTGCCTTCTTTATATCATAGGCTGTTCTTTGGGTCATTTTATGCCTAACGACCATTATGCCTTGCACTGTAGGGAGTGAGAGATGGGTTGGCGTTAGGGAATGAAGTTGAGGGAAAAGTTCCCGTCCAAGGATTGATCGATTGAGTATTTCTTAAAGTCGGATTCTGAGACCAAAGGGTTCGTACAGGCACTGCTCAGTGTCGGATTTTCGAGTCAGGGATTGAAACTCGGTGTGGTATTCATAGCCAAATGGGCTGACCATGGCATTGAAACCGGCCCCGTGCCTTGGGTTGGATTTCCGAGCCACGAACTAGTAGCGGAGGCGCTACTGAAAGGCTGAATACTCGAAGCCTTCTGGAGGTGGTCCTGCCACGAGGTAGAACACTGAGGCAGTGCTGACGAATAGCTCTGAGGAAGCGAGAATGTGACCCAAATACCCGGTCTTGAGTGAGAAGTCACCGTATGGACTTGTGAATTCGTAGAATAGGCGGAACTGTGAGTAACAATGCTCGGTGGATGGCACCGATTTACCGGAGCGCGCAACGCCGGTATTTTATAAGTCCTCATAGACTTGAAGATGTACCAGATGCACCGGTACCAGTTACTGGGTTGGGCAAAACAGGAGGTGCAGAATAACCCTCTGAACTGAACAGATTCACCAACGAATGGTCCTCCGGATCCTCCCTGTTTTCCACTCTTTGTTCCTCAGAACCCCCATAAAAATGATTCAATAAAATTTTCACCACGTCTATCAACATCACTTTTAAAAAGTTTTCCGCTTTTCCCAATTCCCTAGCATTGTTAACTAGAAGGACAATTCGGTGGCCAAAATGCAGCAACCTTGCTTGCCTTCTCACCCTAAGAATCTTATCATCCTCCTTCAGACCTTCTACGATCTAGTCAAAATTCCGTCAGCAAAATTGAATTATTTCCTCCCAATCCACATCAAGTGCCACCTCAATTATTTTCTGATTTTCTTTCTCGTTCTTCAAATGATCTCGAAGGCTTCTCCGCCATCGAGAATAGGGATCGTCATGGATCACTATCGATCCGATATTGAGCTCAAATTCGAGCTCGTAGGGTATTAAATGGTCCACCCTAAAGGAGTGGTACCATTCTAGAATTTTGTCCACTGGCTGGGAATAATCCATTAGTCCATAAGGCCGTTACTAAAACCGAAAAATGCTCGAAAAATATTAAATGCGAAAAATATATACATGCAATAAATTATACCAAATAATCTAAACCTACAAAATCTACCCCAAATTAGCTACGGTTCACAAGAAATGTGAGAAAAAGTAGCCTAAATTAAAAAGAAGGCTAAATTCCAGCCTATGATGGTGGGAAGAGAGAAGGCCGACAAAGGTGCTCAAACCGATGCCTTCTCCTTCCTTGGAGGAGCAACCATGGCCCAAGAGGCGATCGACAAGACAAGAGGTCGACAAGACCTCTGTACGCCTAAGAGGCGGTTCCTTTGGCACGCAGGTAGCCTACCTTAGGTTACCGGTTGCGGGAGCCAAAAAGGTAATGGAGCGAGGGAAGTTGAAAATCAGCTGGTCAGTATGCCCAGTGAGCAAACTCCAGCCGCCTTCAGTGAATAGGTGCCATCGGTGCTTAGAGTTGGGACACAAGTCCTACAACTGTAAGGGCCCAGACCGTAGCAACCTGTGTCGTCGTTGTGGTGAGGAAGGGCACAATGCTGCATGAATGTGACAAGGCACCAAAGTGCCTTATCTGCGCCAGCAAAAAGCAAGCCTGTAACCACATTATGGGTGGGTCGTCGTGTCCCATCGGAGAGAAACATAAGAATAAGCCGTGCAAGTAACACAGCTGAATCTTAACCACTGTGCAACTGCCCAGCAGCTGTTGTGGCAGTCGGTCTCGGAGTCGAGGACTGATGTAACCCTCCTGTCCAACCTGTACAACGTCCCTGTGGATAACGGCAATTGGGTGGCGGACGGGTCTAGGATGGCGGCTATTTGCACGACGGGGCGGTACCCGATCCAAGAGGTGGTACACTGCTCTGCTGAGGGTGTCGCGATAGCTAAGATCAATGGTGTGTTCTATTGTAGCTGCTATGCCCCACCAAGCCCAAGTAACATTTCAAGTTTTATTCCGCTCTAGGGATGGTTTTCAAGATAAATTTATAAGATCTAACAAAAAAACCCCATATTACACTACAACCTTTTGATGACCACTATAAGTGTGAGATATGGTCAAATGGCCCTCTCTAGATAACCACTATAAACCTGTTATAAGAGTATTTAGAAAACCTTTTTAAACCACCTGCAAAAAGGGAATTTGGCTGCGGCACCTTTCTGACAGCTTCGAAAAAAAGAGAAATAAAACTGCAGAAAAATAATAACATCATTCGCGAAGTCGAAGCAAATTCTGCTCTTCCCTCCTATGGGAAATCCCATTGCTATCTGTCAGAGTTTGAGTGAAACATGGCCGCCATCTCCGCCTCTCTGTTGCTCTACTGTAAAAACCCATAAAGAACTGTCATTGTTTGTGTGAAGAATTTTGCTTCGACTTCGCGAATAGGAATTGATGAAAATCATGATGAGGATGACTACTAAATCATATTTTTTTAGGATTGTTTTACAATGTGCTTCCATCAAAATGAGGTGCGCGTTCAATTTCATGGTGAAAGCTAGGAAAACAATAAGGATAAACACCACGCGCTCTCAAAATAATGTAGTTTTGGGCACTAAATTTGAAATAATTGTAACAGCAATATCTCTAATCTCCCTTGAATATATTGATATTTCTTCCCAATATATTTCTAATACAAATTAATGACCAAAAAAGTGTTTTACGCGGTGAAAACATTGTCTAGTCATGAATGTCGTTGATATTTTTTTCCGGCTTGAAAATGCTTCTCCATTTTCAATATGGCCATCATAAATTTTGATTAGAAATATTGTGGATCCCAGCATTATCGCTCAGATCACGATTAAATTGAATCAGGCTAACCAGACTGCGAACATACCGCGCAAGAGTCACTTAACTTGAAGAGATTGTCATTGAATAACAAAAACTGTAAATTGACTCCAGTTTTTCAAGTCGTCACTGTGTTATATTCAAGTGACTCCACTCCATGTAACGTTTTTCTTCTGAAACGTCAGCCGTAAACAAAAACATTCAGTTTGTTTTTATTCTATAGAGGGTGTTGTTATTCACAAATAGCAATCGTTTGCCGAACAGTTTTACGATTGAAATGGATTTTCCGGAGGACCTAGACCACGTATTTGAAGAATATCTCGAGGATGACAGCGAAGGGATTTTTGATTATGCAAATTTGGACGTTAACTACGATATTGAATCGCTCAAGGATAACGATGATCCACTGCAAGATCCGATGGGGACGAAGATGCCGTCGACATCAAAAGCAGTCTTCAAAAAAGGTAAGAAAATGATTTGTCTTCTAACACACCCTAAGAAATAATTTGATTTTCTTCAGATAAAGAGAAGTTGTGATTTATGACCAGGATAGAAAACAGTTACTCAAGCATCGGCGGTAAAAGTTCCGACTTCGAGCAGATATTTTCTTAAAGAAATTCAAAAACCAAAAGTCCTATGAGAAGTGTGTGGTGCTATCAATGTTGATGGAGATACTATTAACGAAATACTAACGATGGTATGGAGTTGCTGCTCAAAATTCACCTGGTTTATAGAATCTGCTGATTCACGACCTGGAAGCGTCTTGGGAGGATGTAATCCCTGGTTTTGATGATTGCGACAGATTCCTCGTCTTTCAAGATAAAATTAATAAAAGGAATATTTCGCCATCACAAGTTGACAGCGCCAACCTAGTTGATTGGTTGTCGAAGGAAGTGTCGGTAATTGTTTACAAGTACTCAGATAGCATAACTTCGTTAGAGCGATGGCACCAAGTCGAAGCTCAGCTTCTTCGTCCTCTTGAGAAAGATCGATCTGGGGCGGAATCGGTTGCTTCAATCAACCAACCAAAGGAGCAGCTTAAAAGGATTTACGGGAAATATTTATCTGGCGATGATGTAAATTGGGGCTGCTGGGCTAGTTGGATATCTAGCAAAGCGTTTGATCAACGAGATGATTTAATGAATCAAGCCCCACCTGAGCATCTTATAAACCTTTTTAGCAGTGTTCCTGTCCATAGTGACACTATCCTGGAGAAAGCTAGACTCGATTTGCAAGTGGCTAACACAGTCAACGGTGCTTACAGTAACATACTTCGGGAGTTGAAAAATGATTACCAACAACTTGGTAATGTGGTCAGAACGATTGGGGAAAGAATTTCGATGCTTGAGACGAAACAGAAGGAATATGATGAGATTCTGCAAGCGATGAGAAACACTGTGGCAGTGAAAGAAAACAAGTTCTCGGTTGAGTTGGCTCGGAATGTCACTGATTGCTTGGATGTGGATCATGATGAATTTAGCTAAAAATGGACTTCTGAATTCAACCGAACACATATTTGGTTTAATAAAAACACACTATAAACACAAAAAAAGTTTTATTGATCTGATCATATTTTGAATCCGATTTGCTTCATATCTTGGCCAAGACCCAGACTTGGGTCAAATCACATAACATATGTGTAACTTGGGTAGCAAAAGTTGTACCCTTATAACAGATTAAATGTGTTATACGGAACATCGAAACGTCAAAAGATATGGTATAACAGTATTGAATTAGCAAGGGGTCGCGTGGATTTTTACTGTTTATCTGATTATTATTCACACTAAAATTAGTCAAATATGGAATAAAATTGAATAGTACTAAACTCGTCTTATGACCGGTAAAGACAATCCACAAAAAGATTAATAATTTTTCTTATTGTTTTAAAGTTTTGTAAACCCAATTCTTCCATATTGATGGTTTAAAGTGCTGATGTTGATGTAAATAATATCTCTGGATAATAAAATTAAATCGTATCCGCATAACTCGAAACGGCTGGATGGATTTCCTTCATTCCTTCAGCAGATTCTTTTGTCGTTTCCGACGGGCTCAAATGTATATATCCTCATGCGAAAATAATGAGATTCGTATGGAAATTTCGCATGGGCAGTTCACAACGCGCACTTTCGCCTACTATGCAGTAGAACGTCTGCCGGGTCGACTAGTCTATATATATAAAAATGAAATGGTCTGTGTTCGTATCCGCATAACTCGAAAACGGCTGGATAGATTTTTTCATTTCTTCAGCAGAAACATTCGTTATAGTTTCCTTACGGGTTTATAAGGATATTTTCTAATGAAAACTACGAGTAAAGTTGAGCAAATCGTGAAAAACTAAAATTGTGATTCGTATGCGAATTTTGCATAGGCAGTTCACAACACACATTCTCGCCTACTATGCAGGACAATGTCTGCCGAGTCAACTAGGAAAGACAACTCTGTTTTGTATTCGTTGATCTTGATGTCACCGTTTACCGGGCACTGTGAATCAGAAAAGTAAGCAGCAAATGCAACTCTAAACAGTAAAAACCATTGCAAGGCGAATATACATTGCACTTGTCACGAGTTCATGCGGACTTTTATTGACATTTTTGGAGAAGGTTCGAGTAGCACGGGTTCATCTTAGTTAACGAGTTGACAGAAGAAAGCAAATTGATGGAATGTTAGTTTGATGTAGGAAACTATCTTTTGTTTATTTACAGTTCTAGCAATTACTGCTAGAATATCAAGATGGAGATATAGGAAACGACATAGTGTATGTGGTAGAAACGGTAAAAATATGACTACCAAGCCCACTAGACACAGAAGAAGACGCACATAGTAAAGGAAACTTTTGTTATTGAGCTCAAACCTTTTTTCTGCATAACCATGAGAAAAATGTTAAATAAAAGAATCGTTGCCTCAAATAGTTATTGCGCATAAGCCCCAAAATTTTATTCCCACTTTTGGGTTTCCGCGCCGAACACTCAGCGCCAGACTCGGCGACAAGGAGATAGTGGTCAAGTTGGTACTCCTGATTTTTTGACAACTGATGTCGATTGGTTGTGTGAGTGCATCGGTGTCAAAAAATATAGCTTTTAGCTGAAAATTTAATTGTCAAATGCACATTTTGACAGCAACATAGATGTATGAGTGAATAAAATGTGCAAATGCTCTATCGCGGAAGCAGTCGCTGAAGACAAGTGTCAATGGTTTCAGTGACGAAACGAAAAGTTTCAATGCAAAAAGCAATAACATAGACCATTAAAATTATTAGAGTCAAACCTCCATAAGTCGATGTTCTATGACTCGATGACGGAACATGGAAGCAAATTATGTCATATGAAAACAATATTTTCTGGGTTACTGTGATGGTCCCTCCAAAGAGCTTCCCAAGGGTTTTCTATTCCACATCTAGATATTTCCATTAATCGACTGTTCCTTTCAATAGCGACTCATGAAGGTCAGTTACAATCATTATAACATTGATTATTAACATAATTATACGATTAATCTTTTGAAACTCCGTAATTAACTATGAAATATTTTGAACATGAAACTTCGATTTATCATACTAAAGTAAGACCAAACTTTTGAATAGAGTATTACAATATTGGTTCACAATATCAGTGTTTTGCTGTTTGAACAATATCGGTACAAATTTGGAAACTTTTTTACCAGAATATTACCAAGCAATTTGTCAAGTTATTCAAATTAACCTAATGCTATGTTAAAGCGTATTAAGTGATTTTGTGTTGAAACAGGTTCTCAATTCTCAAAATGATCAGTAACATCGTTAATATAGTTCATTGTTATTCCAAACTAAAACGTCTCCTGTTGCTGTCCCAAGAATTTGCTTTCGCATACTTGGTTAATGATTTAGGTTAGAGGATTTTACATATATTCAACATTGCAGTCTATACGGTATAAAAGTATTAACAAAGAATGGCATCTAGTCAATAATAAAACTTTAGTTTTGAAAACTGTTTAGTTTTTTACTCATTTCATTTCGCAACTCATTTTTGCAACTTGTAAACCTACATTGGTGTATCCTCGCCATCCCTTTGAAAAGCCGAAAACTGTATATTTGAAGATTAGTTTCTAATGTAGAACAGTTTTAAACGACATCTTAATTAACACTTTTTGAAAAACTTCAATTTTCTTCAATTCATACACAAACTTATTGAACCGGTTTTAGGATCATTTCATTTTCGATACTAGTAATCGGTAGGAAAAAGATATTGTTATAAAATCGCCTGAAAATAGCTGTTTCAGATAAAGAAAATGTCGATATTTATTTTATATATTGTCCATTGTTGTGAGAAGCGCAGAAGATATTTATGTTTGGATATTATCTCCCATTTCTCGATAATGTTTAAAATATATGCCTGCTAAAACTGAATTACTTCCACACATCGGTTGCCTATCCTGACCTTTGTACTCTTTGAAACAAAGTGTTCTAATTTTCTGATCATATGGTATTTGTTTACATTTGAGAATGACAGAACGATGTTCTAACGCTCGATATAACAGTTTTGGCCCACCGAAAGGGGTCAACTTTTTATACACTGAGGAAACGGGTCGTATGAACATCATAAGATACTCTTTTGAAATTACGACATAAGAAAATGTGTTGATTTTCAAGTTTTTTCTGAGTGGAATTAATTTCATAAGACGATCTTATGAAATATTTTGAATATGTGTAAAAAATGTAACCTGGATTCGAAACCGTGGACGGTTGCAGATTAGAAGGCAGCGTGATTACATCACACGCCTATCAACGCCTCAAGAAAACATATCGCTGGATAGCCAATATAAATCCAGAATTTGTCAAAACAGGTTCTTATGATTTTCATAATTCCATTTCTTAAGGAAATGTTCTCATAAGATTGGTCTTATGAAAATTGTAAAGAGACATTTTCCTGAGTGATAGAGATTTTGTTCAGAAGATCCACTCTATGTTTATGTAGTCGGAAATTGTCCCTCAGCTGTAAATATCCACATTTTGCTTGGTAAAAAGATTCTACAAGCAATGCATAATTTTAGAACAATGTCGAAGAGCGTCTGTGAATCACAACGGTTAAGATCTTTTTCTACTATTTTCAACGTATGCTCGTTTTAATTATTGGTTTTAATACAGGCCAAATAAAAACTCTCAATGCGGATTATAGAACGGAGCATATGCGGGTAGAAACACCCACTATTATTCCCAATCGATCGGAGGTATTCTACAATCGATTTATGGTAATGAATTCGCGCTCCGTCCAAAATCCCGTCAAACGAGTAGTATTTCCCTGGGTTGCGGAACACCACCCTGAGGTTGAAAACGCGCAGACATTACTGAAAGAGTTTATCTCTGGTGAATGTTCCTTCACAACCAGTCGAATATGTTTCTAAGCACTCGCATCGTATCCTAAAGAAACTTAGCATAGAGCGTTAAACGCGACGGCGAATAAACTCCCCTCGATAGCACCAGTGCTTCTTTCCCACTGGTGCATAACTTCCCTTATTACGGAGCATCCCACGATTATCGAAACGATACTTCATCTAGGAATACTGAAACAGTGAATATCCCCATGATATGATGGCCAGAATCTGATACTAAATCGTAACATGTTCTGTATTCGTATTTGGACCGCTGCCTTTCTAAACAACACTCCTCTCCAGGAGAGTCCTTCGGCATACATAGAATCCTACTTACAGAAGAAGTAGCTGATGGTTTTGGTGGAAATACTTTCGCTCAAATGTGTAGCTTTGGCTTTCGTCCAAGTAAATGGATTGGACAACTTGTGTATAGAATCTACTTCAACTATTTCCGTTGTTCATTATTAAATCGCCGATATACTCTTTCCTTTTCCTTGCAGTTAAAAAAAACCCATTTTCCCTCATATTGTTTCGGATCCAGGAAATGAGATTGTCGTCCGGTTAGCTACGTATAAATTTTAGAAAAGCGGCGTATTTTTTGGTCAAACTCAAAGGTACATAATAATCATGCAAACAATGATACCCGGTGTTGGTTGAAGCAATGTTGATGCCGAACATTCTTCAGAATGTCTACCATAACTTTTAATTAATCCGCTCACTTCAAATCACAAAGTTAATTAATGTTATTATCGAAAACTCTCTACGAGAATCAAAGAAGATTGCTTGAAATATTTGAACACTTGTTTACAGAGTTAAAAGCAGATGAAATAAAACAAAACGAGCAAATGTGCAAGACAAGAAACTTAAATAATGATGTTTTCTCATATTCCGCTTAGCGTTATTCACGATTTTTTCATGCAAACAAATCTCCAAATTCTCATTTTGGTGACGGTTACCATCAATGTCACCAAAATGAGAATTTGAGATAACCTCGATAATATATTGCTCTTATTGAACACCGTTTTATTAACCCTTGGCTAAATGCAAGTTCTTATTAGAGTTACTCATTTGACCACATTACGACCAGAAAATTTTGGTTTTGATCGAGCTTATGAAAATAGGGGACTTGCATTACGCTCTCCACCACAACTGTAGCAGCCGCTCATAAGGTCAATGTAGGCGGTTGACGTTTGAAGCTTTTTTTTTCAGCATGATTTATGGAGAGAGTTTATTGATAGCAATAAGATCGACAATGAAAACTGAGCTAACTAGCCATGGTGATTGCTATTATAAATCCGCTATAAGAATTAAATAAATCCAAGAAGCATGGAAATTGTTACTTGGAAGGTGGCCATTAAAACAGTTCAACCAGATGATAGATAGGCTATCGTCTGACCTAGTGGGTCGTAAGCCGGTCGTCATAGCAGGAGATTTTAACGCTTGGGGCAGACGATTGGAGTGGGGCAGCCGCTGCACCAATCGAAGGGCCGTCAAGCTTGTTCACTAGAGGCGCTAACGGCTCGACGCCAGTTCTAGTCAATGCCCAGTGGTTCCGCCAGCTACGGTCAGAAAGGAACGGGGTCGAGTCATGGATTGACGTAACGTTTGTCAGTCCTGGTCTGGCACAATTCGCTTTAAGATCAACTATGGCGTGCAACATCCAAGGTCCGGGTATCCCTGTCAGGTCCGAGGGTGGAGAGACCAATCACTTTGACGGCGAAGTTTTCACCGCGGCCCTGGGACTGGAAGCCAACACTGAAGGTCTAAGCGGGGATGCGTTGTGACGCGCGTGTGACGCCACCATGTCGAGGAAAGCATACTAGTGGAGTATACTGGTGGAGTTCCGAGATTGCGGCCCTTCGATCAACCTGCTTCAAGGCCCATGACGAGAAGAGATGCAACGCCCGCACCGAGGATGAAAAGAGCGGACCGCCGTGAAGTGTTTCGAGCACGCGTTAGCAGCTGGCTCATTTTAACAAGGCCATTAAAGAGCAATCGAAGAGCGTGTTTTGAAGCCAACCCCTATGCGAAGCAAAAAAGCCAACGAGAATCCGTGGGGTGACGCCTACTAGGATAGTGATGGCCAAGACCCGAAGGGAGCTCTTCACCCCACGAACGGTCCTCCCTGGATAGGTTGGCGAGGATTACTGAGAATTACTGTTCCCTGTCCCGAGCCTGAGTGGAGTTCCCCCTGAGGCCTGAGTGGAGTCTCTGAACAGCGCTCTCCAAAGACCCGGCAGCAATCATGAAGCGAACCTGAACATGTTCGGGCTGAAAGCTATACAAAGATGCCTAGAAATGAGCGTAGTAGATTCTCGAAAGATGGAAAAGACAGAATTGCGCTGGTGTTATTGCTGGAAGACCGGGAAGCCGCCGAAGCGAATTCCATCGGCGCATAGACCAATCTGTCATGCTCGACACGACGGGCAATTTGTTAGGAGAGAATCAAGCCCCTCAACCAGGCTGACCCCCGTGCTCTGAGGGTACGAACGGCCATCTAGCAAACCAGTTCGGTTTCTTCGCGAGGGTAGGTCCACGTTGGACCGCTATTAACTCGTTGGTAAAGACCGCCGAGGATGGCGATCCGGCAGAGAAGGCAAAGAGTATTCGATACTATGCCGTTAGTGATACTCTGATGTGAAGAACGCATTCAACAAAGCGCAAGCTGAGGATGCCATCTCGCTCTCATTACATCGGCTCAGCCTGCATAGGCGAATATACCATGTCGGATTTTGGAAAGCGCTTACCAGAACCGTGTACTGTTATACGAGACCAATACCGATCGAAGAGAAGCCAATACCTATTACCGCAGAGGATTCCGCAAGGTTCAATACTGGGGCCGGTGCCATGGCAAACCCAATGTATGATGGGTGATTGTGATTGGTTAGTTAGAGCGAAAACAGGCTGAGCAACGCGAAAGTAAAATAGAAGGTTTGCACTTGTCGAGAGTAAAGAGTGTCGCGTAAAGGCGAATTGTAACCGCAGTCCCCACCACACGTATGCAATGGCAGAAGAGTGAAGGCTTGCATAGATGTAGTATGCTTACTACATATGCCCGAGGAAGGGAGGGTCGTAGCGTAGAACTGTTGAGGGTACCTGTCGCTATCGACACCTCCGAGGCATAACAGAAGGTGAGTAGAGCGAGCACCCAAGTCATACTCACAAGGTATGTCAGAGTGAGAACAAAGTAAGTCCTACATGGTGTGTCCAGAGCGCGTGTTAGGAGGAAGTGGCAAAGGGAGTGTGCTGAAGTGAGCACCCAACAGTCTCTAGGTATTTGTGTGCTAGGAAACGTGAATCAGGTGGTAGGTGAGCAATCCAAGTTAGACTCACATGGTGCGTAAAAGGGTGACTCCCGCCTATGGTATGTCAGTGGTGGAGCACTCCAAGCATAATGGGTTAAAGCACAATTGGTACGTTTGCGTTGCGTTTTGACATTTTTCCAGTGGGAAAACTGTCGAAATGCACTGCCTGTATATCCAGTCAATGTTTGTCCATAAGACTTATGGTGCGTCCAGAGAGAGTGTCAATAAAGGGTGTGTCACCAGGGTTGTGTTAGAGAGAGAGCACCCTTAAAATAAAAGACTCATACGAAAGTGTGTACCTTGTGTCAGTGTGAATGAGCGAGTATATGGGGTACTGCACTATCCCCAGATGTAATGCTGGGAGGCAGTTCCTAGAGGAAACTCAGGAAGTATTAGTAGAGATGGTAACTCAATTGACAATCTTCTGTTGCTTGGGAGGGTTCAGAGAGGTAGATTCACGCTTAGGCTGGCTATTTTCTGCCTTCACGCCAACCCCACTCCCTGAGTGGTAATTTCAGATGATGTATGGCCAGATTTGCGGCTTCATGCTCCCCATATATAAAAAACTTTGCCTCATAAACGTGCTAAGCATTGTCGATACGAAACACGCCCTATCAAGGAGTAAAGGTCCGTAACGCGGAGATGTCTCGTCTGTTGTCTAATGCAAAGTGTTTTAATTATTCAATCTGTGAGACCATTTGGTAGAAGGAGGAGATCGTGTCGTTAACACGGACCTACATTTCAGTTGAAACAGGAATGAAAACCTTCCTCGATAACTCCGGTATCTTAAGAATTGTCCGATTCTTTTGATTGAGGAGTATCTAAAAGAAACAGAAATAAATATCACTAATTTTAAGTTTTTATATTGTCATTTTCCGTCAGAAATTGTATGCAGAATACAGAGTTAATCTCTTTGTAAATCTTCCGTTCCACCAAAAAATATAGGGGCCATGAGCTTATTTCTTGTGTTTCAATAGTCAGCATACTTGGGACACAACTGGCAGAAATTGATTAAAGTTAACATTTGTTTGCTTTCGTTTAAAATTAAATCAATTTTTGAAACTTACGGGCAAGAGTGGAAAAATGGAATCGTCACTGGGCTATTATTCAGCAATACGGACCTGGCGTTGTACCACAGTCGATCGATCAAGCTCAATGACCTAGATTAGGAGTGAAGCGAAAGAAAAGAATCCCGTTCAATTCTATCGATCTGGCGCGACCTCTAAACGATTTTTTAGAAATTCGTTTGTTCTACAAAAATTATCAGACAGGTAAATCTTTCATTCCAGGGTTGAGCACCATGAATTTTCGAACATCGATTTTTTGCGACACTCTCTCTCCATTTAATTCTACCAATCAATTGATTATTTGCAGATACGTATTTCGACCACACAGTTGTGGTCAAAATACGTATCTGCAAAGATATCGAAATAATTATTGAATTAAATGGATAATCTATTCGTCTTAGACGGTTGAATACATTCCACTAAAAGAGCTTAAATATTTTCTCATTAAATACGTATCTGCAGATACAAAAAAAAAATAGTGCAAGGAAACGGAAGAACTGTAAAACTATAAGGAACTTTCTTGATTAAAAACTTATTTGGAGCCTTTTAGTTTTAGTTAGTTATTTATTCATTATTTCTTATTCTTCCTTTTTCGCGTGATTGTCTTCCTTCTACCTTCTTCATTCTTCCTTTTCCATCTTCCATCTTCATTTTCCTTTTCCTTCTCCTTTTACCATCTTCATACTTCTTTCTTTATTCTAGCTTCTTCCTTTTTCCCTTCCTTCTTGCTTTTTCTTTCTTCTTCCTTCTTTCTTCCTTCTTTTTCTTATTTTTCTTGCTTCATTCTTCCTTCTTCCGCTTATGTCAAATGGAAATAAATGCTCTAAATCCCCAACCACGATTTTAAGCGTGAACTAGTCACCGTTATTCTATGCGGGCGCTGCAAAGTTTCATTTACGCTTCCAGCTAACAGCGAAGTCGTAGTCAAAGTGAATTGATATTTTAGAGACATTGGTTTAAAAAACTCAGGGACTGAGAATCTTCCATTTGACATTTAATTCTTTCACGTGAAAGGTCAATTGCTGACTGCGTGTGTCGGAGCGAAACACAACATTCACAATTCAACGCCTTTTCCTCTTCAAGATGGTGGCATCCGATAAGGAAATTAACAACTGCTTTTGCCAGTACCTTTCCAGGCAGTAGCTTTCCGTGACCTTTTCCTGGTTGAGCATTTCTTTATGCTTATAATTTTCTCATTTCACTCATTCAGTCTTATATCAGATTGCATCGTTAGCTTTCGGTGTGAGATTTTGCTTGCCCTCTTGGTTTGTTCTTTCGCGTTCTTTCGACTGCTGCTGGAGTTTGGCTCGGGTTGATAAACCACCATTCGGTGGGTTGTTGTCTAGATCGGACGTTTGTTCTTGGACCACTTCTTCAAGGCCATCATAATCCGTGAAACAATAGATTCCACGGGGTGTTAAAGTAGACAAAAGATTTTGACCTTTTCTGCGGACGGTGATGGCGTCGGCGCTCGAAATAATAATAATAAGGAAGTGTCTTTGTTTTCCGTTCTGGAGGATGGCTCCGGATGTCTGTAAAGTTTTGTCTTATCATTTACAGGGGAAGGATTTGCTTTGATAGGGGTTAAAAGGCTATTCGCGAGAGTAGCATTGTGAGAAAGAGTTGATAGAAGATTTGCTTTCTGCGTTGAATTGTAACAATTAATGAAATAATGACGGGAAGCCTTCGGAAATTCAAATTAAGTCCGTTGAAGCAGATTAGATATCAAAATCATAAATGTAAGCGTCTCAGTGATAAACGGTATGATTCGTGAGTTTTGGAGCAAAACTGGGCTTTTCCTCGAGATGCCAACCACGGTTTGGAATTTGGAATCGATGTGATATGAGAGCAGCCCTCCCCATGCAGATGGCAAGATTCGTTCTTCACATAAACCGCTCCATTGTTTATCATTCCGAAGGATTGTGTTTATTTAAGATGAATTTTGTCATTTCTGCAAGGTTCGTTCCGCTTCCGATTCCGGCGAGGCTCGCATCTGCGAAGAAGCTAAGGTTTTTTCTTGCGTTCGAAGAGCACGGAAAGATATTGTTTGCCAGCACTGATAAGCATGCATTATGTGTAAACTCTTTGTAGTCGGCCAAATGCGTGTTGCCCTCTTGAAGTTTTGCTTCGTTGGAAGGTTACTCGATAAACAAATAATCGAAAATGTCACTTTGGGAATTAATAATTTTATTCGAGGCAAGAGAGCGTTAGGGCAATGCAGATATTTCTTGTGTATAAAATTTTCCTTTAGTTTATTGAAGGGTACTCGGAATTTAATCGTAAATCAACATATACGGAAAATTTTGGATATCTTTTCGTTGTAAAAGAAAAAAATCCATTGAATTACGAAAAATGCGATGTATTTTGTGAAGCTGTCATAAAAGCCATTTTTGTATCTGATGCTTTTGTACGAAATAATAATCTTGGGTGACACTATTTCTAATACAAATTAGGCGTTTCATGAATTCTTAAGTAGCAACAAGGAAGTTTAATCCACTTTCACGGTGATTTCCTTTTACGAAAACAGCACAAGACCTAACAAGATACCAAACCACTAAACGAATCAATAGCCAACTAAGCCAGATCACTCCCGGGCTCGATGCCGAAACCAGATTTTAATTAAACAAGTGAATAAAACTAATTATATAATTACACCACTAATTCCAAGATGCGCACACCCACGCCGTATCACAGAAAAGAGCCAACACCAAAGTTTATAACACTTGACTGCCGTCGCATGTTGTTACTTGAGCGTGGCTTTTCGCTTCCCTTTAGGGTAAGATTAACTCCTTACCAGCGTTCATCCGTTCCCCTCCGTCGACGGTATGCTGCCATCGTTGCCGTGGCTAAGTGATGCACCACCCAGCACCCCAAAGGAGGATAAGGACAACATAGATCTTGTTGTCCTGAACGCACAAGCTCCATGTTTGTTCCAGATACGAGCTACGGCGCTTCGTTATGTGGCTTTTATTCAAGATATTACACATTAATACCTTCTGGATGCGTATTTGTTACCGGTGCATCTTGGAAGGAGGGATGTACTATCGGGATACAAAGCAACAAGCGTTCAAACGAGCTTGCACGATGGTTCAATTTCCATCCGATAATTAACTACATTGACAATACGAAATTCAAATATTTTTAATTCATTCCCAATAGTGGAATTATGTTACGGAATGAAAACTATCGTTTTCTTTCAATAACCTATTTGATTTAATTATTTTGAAATAAAATATTTAGGTTTGCATCCGTTAAAGTTTGATCATATGTGCTGTCGCTAGATCATACTAGCTGGCTACTAGGTCTACTAGGAGCAAATACCACGCACCGTATTCAAAAACCGACAGGACGGTTTACCATGTTGCTGTTTGCATTATTTTAGTGTTTGTCTTCAGTTATCCTTCTGAGCAAAGCCGTAGGAGTCCCAATCCGCAAATGACATGTTCGATTCTCGTTCCGGTAGACGAAGATTTGATCGAGAGCTTGCCCGGTAATAGCTGTCTCTCTGATAATTGATAGTACATACGGATAGATAAGTTGTACTTCTCAACACGTTGCCATTTTGGAGTTTGGACAGGCTGACCAGATCATTTCGGTGTAGAAACGGGACAAACGCGCATGCAAAATGGGACATGTAAAAAAACCTTGTTAAAATTCAACAGCTGTGGAAATTTCAAAACTAATTTTCATTCTCCGTGCAAGAAATAAAAATATTTCGAGTGAATCATTCACCACCATAACCTTCTATTGTATTAGTCTTGTTGTGGGAAAATACTAAACTGCAAATATTTCATTCTTCCGCAGACAAAAACACAAAGGAACAGAAAATTACTCATTTTTCAATACTGAAAAAAGTGAAATTTTATTTTAATCTACTCTAAGACATGCATTCCTCCTGATCCTGGTCGGCTACAGCGTCGATACACCTATGCCTGGCGTATTATAGAGCTCCATAATCGTCGGTCTTGGGCGATGTTCCTCCAGTTTCCCCGAACGTTCAGCGTCGCCAGGTCCGATTCCACCGCGTGCAGTCATCATGTTCGTGGCTTTCCACGAAGTCGCTGGCTCCTATCTGGTTCTCTGTTGAATATTGTTTTAGCTATTCTTTCTTCCGACATTCGCTAAGTGACCAGCCCACTGAAGTCTGCCGTTTTTATACGATTCACAATATTTTCTTCTTTGTATACTTGTCTGCGCCACACACCATTTTCTAGTTTCCCTCCGAATATTGTACGCAGGACTTTTTGTTCGAAAACCCGAAAAGCTCTCAAGTCGGCCTCTTTTGCCCATGCTTCATGTCATGGGAACTGTAGAATCAGAGTTTTGTGAGAGCAAATTTCGTTACCGTTTGCATGCTGCGGGACCTAAGCTGGTTACGTAATCCATAAAAGACCCTATTCGCAGAAGCAATACGTCTTTTCACTTCACGGAAAACGTCATTGTCACATGTCACAAGAGTTCCAAAGTAAACAAGTTCTTCAACAACTAAATACATCCCCATCAAGCACTACCTCAGCACCCACACCACTAGGTCTTCCTCTATCTGTACCTGCCACCATGTATTTTGTCTTGAGAGTTAATGGTTAACCTATCCTCCATCTCGCTCTTCAGTGGGACAAAAGACTCAACTACTGCTCTGCGATATATTCTAATAACGTCGATGTCGTCCGCAAAGCAAAGGACAATATACGACCGTGTAATGATAGTGCCGTTCCTCTGCACACCATATCTTAGTAGCGTCTTCGAGTGCAATGTTGAACAATAAATTCGAAAGTGCATCACCCTGCTTCAACCCGTCTAAGGTCACAAACGAGGTTGACACTTCGTCTGCAATCCGAATGAATTTCGACCCATGCAGCGTTGCACGTAACTGTCTATCAGTTTCGCCGGAAAACCATGTTTGGACATTATCTGTCACATCTCATTTTTTTTCACTGAATCGTACGCTGCTTTGAAATCAATGAACAAAAAAAATTGCCCGAATTTTTGCAACTACAAGGTAGTGATCCGAGTCGATGTTCGGCCCTCTGAAGGACCCTACATCTGTAACATCCGAGAAATGTCGTCCGTCGTCAAGCACGTGGTCTATCTGTGAGCAAGTGTCTTCACTCGGATCAGGCAATAGTTGAAGAATTTGCCCTTCATTCTCAACACGCAAATGCAGTCGCTTATCGGCTTCCATAAGATAACATGCTTCATCTGCTTCGCGATCACCGTGAAGCCAACTCCTCGTTCTGCTCTGTCACCGCCAATATAGTAATGTGGAACTTGAATGAAGTGTCCGGTTAATGTCTCCAGTTCTGAACCACCGTATTTCCTGGATTGCTGCCACACTCCGCCGACCTTCTGCAGCGCAGGCAAGGCCCAACCCATGCGGGTTCATTCAAAGTTTTCACGTTCCAAGATCCAACTTTCCAATCGTACTTCCAATTCCAAACAATTGAAAATAACAAACAATAGTCAAAGTACATTGCCTACGGGCATTAGAAGGCAAAAATGTTAAAATGCAAATGCGAAAAGATCAACCGGGGAATTATTGATTGCCCGTGCCAAATCCCTTTTTCACGATTATAAGTGAGAAAAAAACCTGCGGATAAGAATAACAAGAGTCTCAACAAGGAAAGAACAATAATAAAATTCAATTTGAATTATTTCCTTGGATATGGTTGACGCATGAGAATAAATGTCAAATACAATCATTTCAAAGTCCTTTTTGATCGAAATTGATTTAAATGACAAAAAATAGCCTCAGCCGAAAATCTTGTCCATTGATTTTGTTCTCATTTGCTCACAAAAAAGCGGGACTCATGTTCGTCGAAAAGTAAAAAAACATCCTGGCCAGTTTAAAGTCTGGTTTACAGCTCGGAATCTCGCAGATCTTCATTCAAATTCGAATTTCCAAAAAAAATTCATTCGAATTTCCAACGAAATTTCATTCGAATTTCCAATGGAAATTCACTCAATTCAACGGAAATTCACTCAATTCAAAGAAAATTCATTAGAATTTCAAAAAAATCATTCAATTTCAAAAAAATCATTCAATTTCCAAGAAATTCATTAAATTTCAACGGAAATTCATTCAATTCAACGGAAATTCATTCATTCAACGGTCATTCAATTCAACGGAAATTCATTCAATTCAACGGAAATTCATTTCAATTTCAACGGAAATTCTTCAATTCAACGAAGTTCATTCAATTTCAACGAAAATTCATTCAATTTCCACGGAAATTCATTCATTCAAGGAAATTCATTCAATTTCAACGGAAGTTCATTCAAATTTCAACGAAAATTCATTCAATTTCAATGAAATTGTTCATTCACGAAATTAATTCAATTTCAACGGAAATTCATTCAATTCAACGGAAATTCATTCAATTCAACGGAAATTCATTCGAATTTCCACAAATTCATTCAATTTCCAACGGAAATTCATTCAATTTCAACGGAAATTCATTCAATTTCAACGAATTCATTCAATTTCAACGGAAATTCATTCAATTTCAACGAAACTCATTCGAATTTACGGAAATTCATTCGAATATCAACGGAAATTCATTCAATTTCCAGAGAAATTCATTCAGATATCAACGAAATTCATTCAATTTCCAACGGAAATTCATTCAATTTCAACGAAATTCATTCGAATTTCAACTAAAATTCATTCGAATTTCCAACGGAAATTCATTCGAATATCAACGAAATTCATTCGAATTTCCAACGAAATTCATTCAATTTCCAACAGAATTCATTCAATTTCCAGCAAATTCATTCGAATTTCAACGAAATTCATTCAATTTCAACAGAAATTCGAATTTCAGAAATTATTCAATTCAACGAAATTCATTCGAATTTCCAGCAGAAATTCATTCGAATTCAATGGAAATTCATTCAATTTCCAACGAGAATTTTGAATTTCCAACGGAAAATTCAATTTCAGAATTTTCACAATTTCAGGAAATTCATTCAATTTCCAACGGAAATTCATTCAATTTCAACGAAATTCGTTAATTTCAACGGAAATTCATTCAATTTCAACGGAAATTCATTCAATTCAACGAAATTCACAATTTCAACGGAATTCATTCAATTCAACGGAAATTCATTCGAATTTTCAACGGAAATTCATTCGAGTTTTCAACGGAATTTCGATTTTCAATGAAACTCACTCAAATTTGAAACGAAATTCATTCAATTTCCAACGGAAATTCATTCAATTTCAGCAAATTCATTCAATTCAACAAAATTCTTAATTTCAACGAAATATTCAATTTCAACGGAAATTCATTCAATTCAACGAAATTCATTCAAATTCAACGGAAATTCATTCAAATTTCCTACGGAAATTCATTCGAATTTCAACGGAAATTCATTCAATTTCAACGGACTTCTTCGAATTTCCAGAAATTCTTCAATTCAACGGAATTCAATCATTCAACGGAAATTCATTCAATTCAACGAAATTCATTCAATTCAACGAAATTCATTCAATTTCAATGGAATTTTCAATTTCAACGAAATTCATTCAATTCAACGGAAATTCATTTCAATTTCAACGGAAATTCATTAATTCAACGAAATTTATTCAATTCAGAATTCATTCGAATTTCAACGGAAATTCATTCAATTCCACGAAATTCATTCAATTTCCGGAAATTCATTCCAATTCAACGGAAATTCATTCAATTTCAACGGAAATTCATTCAATTCAACGAAATTCATTCAATTCAACGGAAATTCATTCAATTCAACGGAAATTCATTCGAATTCAACGAAATTCATTCGAACTTACGAAATTCATTCAATTTCAGAATCATTCGAATTTCCAGCGAATCATTCAATTTCCAGAGAATCATTCAATTTCAACGAAATCATTCAATTCCAGAAATTCATTCAATTTCAACAATCATTCAATTTCAACGGAAATTCATTCAATTTCAACGGAATTTTCAATTCAGCAAATTCATTCAATTCAACGGAAATTCATTCAATTTCAACGGAAATTCGTTCAATTCAACGGAAATTCAGCAATTCAACGGAAATTATCAATTTCAGAATTCATTCAATTCAACGGAAATTCATTCAATTTCAACGAAATTTTCAATTTCAACGAAATTCATTCAATTCAACGGAAATTCATTCAATTCAACGAAATTCATTCAATTTCAACAAAATTCATTCAATTCAACGGAAATTCTCAATTTCAACGATTTCAATTCACGGAAATTTTCAATTCGAATTCATTCAATTTTCGAAATTCACTCAATTCGAAACGAAATTCACTCAAATTTGAAACGAAATTCATTCAATTTCGAAATTCATTCAATTTCCAACGAAATTCATTCAATTCAACGAAATCATTCAATTCAACGAAATTCATTTGAATTTCCCGGAAATTCATTCAATTTCAACGGAAATTCATTCAATTTCAACGGAAATTCATTCAATTCAACGAAATTCATTCGAATTCAACGGAAATTCATTCAATTTCAACATTCATTCAATTCAACGGAAATTCATTCAATTTCAACGGAAATTCATTTCAATTCAACGGTTTCAATTTCAACGGAAATTCATTCAATTTCAACGGAAATTCATTCAATTTCAACGGAAATTTTCAATTTCAACGAAATTCATTCAAAATTTCAATTCTAATTCAACGGAAATTCATTAATTTCACGGAAATTCATTCAATTTCAACGGAAATTCATTAATTCAACGGAAATTTCAATTTCAACGAAATTCATTCAATTCAACGATTGTTCAATTCAATGGAAATTCATTCAATTTCAACGAAATTCATTCAATTCAACGGAAATTCATTCAATTTCAACGGAAATTCATTCGAATTTTCAACGAATTATTTCGAATTTTCGAAATTCACTCAAATTTGAAACATCTCAAATTTGACGAAAATTCATTCGAATTTCATTCGAAATTCATTCAATTTCCAACGGAAATTCATTCGAATTTCCAGAAATTCATTCGAATTTCAACGGAAATTCATTCAATTTCAACATTCATTCGAATTTCAACGGAAATTCATTCAATTTCAACGGAAATTCGTTTCAATTCAACGGAAATTCATTCAATTCAACAGGAAATTCATTCGAATTTCAACGGAAATTCATTCAATTTCAACGGAAATTCATTCAATTCAACGAAATTCATTCAATTTCAACGGAAATTCATTTCAATTTCAACGGAAATTCATTCGAATTTCAACGAAATTCATTCATTCAACGGAAATTCATTCAATTCAACGGAATCATTCAATTCAACGGAAATTCATTCCAATTCAACGGAATTTTCAATTTCAACGGAAATTCATTCAATTTCAACGGAAATTCATTCAATTTCCAACGGAAATTCATTCAATTCAACGGAAATTCATTCGAATTTCAACGAAATTCATTCAATTTCAGAGAATTCATTCAATTTCAACGAAATTCATTCAATTTCAAATTCATGAATTACGAAATTCACTCAAATTTGAACGAATTCATTCAATTCATCAGCGAATTTCAACGAAATTCATTCAATTTCAACGGAAATTCATTCAATTTCCAACAAATTCATTCAATTTCAACGGAAATTCATTTAATTCAACGGAAATTCATTCGAATTTCAACGGAAATTCATTCAATTCCAACGAAATTCATTCAATTTCAACGGAAATTCTTCAATTTCAAGAATTCATTCAATTTCAAGGAAATTCATTCAATTCAACGGAAATTCATTCAATTCAAGAATTTCATTCAATTCAACAAATTCATTCGAATTTCAACGGAAATTCATTCGAATTTTCAACGGAAATTCATTCGAATTTTCAACGGAAATTCCTCATTGAAACGAATTCACTCAAATTTGAAGACAATTCATTCAATTTCGCGAAATTCATTCAATTTCAAAGGAAATTCATTCAATTTCAAGAAATTCATTCGATTTTCAATGGAAATTCACTCAAATTTGAAACGAAAATTCTTCAATTTCCAACGAAATTCATTCAATTTCAAAGGAAATTCGAGTTTCCGGAAATTCATTCGAATTTCAAAAAATTTCATTCGATTTCCAACGGATGGGGCGTTTTGGGGCCTCTTCCCTATTCATCTTTGACCACATACCAAACTTCTATATGCAGTCAATGTGGTGGTATAGAGTGCCATTCGAATCAAATTTCATCAAGTACCTAGGCACGATTTTCGTTTATCTCCTCGTTGTTCTTAAGAAAAATGTTTTTCACCAACTACCAGGAACCAATATTCGAGCAACGCCTAACAATATCCTTCGTCATCAACAGAGTTTGTTACTGACAAACCAATTTCCGCAGCTTCTATCAAAACCCGTACGCAATATGACAAGAATTATTCCCTTACATGCTCTGATATTTCCGAGAATACGATGCTATTTTGTAATCAGAGTTAGATTCTCGAATGTTTCCATGAAAGCAAAAACTACGATACATAAAACGAAATTTGCTGTAGAGATAATGCAAAATGACGGATAAAAGTAACAAACAAAATGATCTTCTTTTCTGTTGATGACAAAATATTTCGGATCCGGATCTTTGTCATTATTATCTCCGACAAAAACGACGCTTTAGAGTTGGTTCTCTTTGTCGCTTGTTTCGCATACATGCAAGAAAAATTCTCGCGTGATTTTTGAAAACGTCTTATGTCCAAATAGAGACTCTTTTCATTACGCTCTTTTTATTAATTTTCAAGCTAGTTTTGTATTTATTCAATATTTGCACCTCAACAAGCTATACAAACAGTTTCTTCAGATCTCTGTAAAAATCCGATGTAAATGTTAGTAGGCTTCGTAATAATCGAAAGAGAAAGTAAACAAAGAGAGCTCTCTTTGGACTTACGACGTTTTCAAAAATCACGCGAGAATTGATTCCTGCCAACTGAAAACAGATTCTCCTTTGACCCTGACTCTCCTTGAAACGCTTGATTTCGTCCCATCGAAACGAAAAGCACGAACCTGCAAATTATACTTATGTATGGTTTAACATATATAGGAATACAGTTTCAGAATGCACATCAAAGTTGACTTTAAGTTCAAAGATTTTTGTTCAACTTTATTTAACAGCTCGTTGTTTGAACTCTACTAATAACGGAGTTAAAGGGCTTTCTGAAAATAAAAAAATTATTCCGTAAATTGTTCAGCCCTTTACCTTCTATAGAGTATATGAATGAAACAACTGATTCGTATTTCAAAAAGTGGTATTTTATTCGGTTTTATTATAAAATCGTTAGAATACACTGAAAATAGTTCTCAAACACGGAAGTGAGCAGATCAATCGATACACCTATCTAGAAAAAAATAATGAAGGGGATGATGAACTGCCTACCGGCTGGTTGGATGGCCTTATGGTTATATGCACAATCTATAAAAAAAAGTCACAGACTAGAGTGTGCCAATTACAGAGGGGTCATCCTTCTGAACTCGACGTACAAAATTCTGTCGAGTATTATGTTAGCAGACTGAGATCGCTTGAGGAGTTCTTCGTCATCGAATACCAGGCAGCTTTCTGAGGCGATCAACGACGGCGAAAGAATATCCCCTGAAGACTCGGAGTCAACAAGCGCTTTGTCAACAGAGCTGATTACAAACTGACCAGAAAAGACCTGTAAGGTTTAGAGTACATTTAGTAGTTGAATTGTAACTCGCCAGCAGTGCCCATGATCGCATATTTGAAGGAATAGGGAATGATTGATAACGTAACAGCAGTGGCTCAAATTTCTCATCTATGAAAAATATCATGGAAGCAGAATCCCAAATCACACCCAAACTTCAGAGATTCAAATCAGTTCATGAAAATAGAATGGGATGCATCCACATTTCCATTCTTTCCAAACATATAAATGCTAATACTTCTTGTGAATTATGTAACAGCAAACCCATGATTGTAGCCACTCTGTATTGCGTGACTGTGGATGTTGTTTTGTTGGTTGCAACTGATACTTGAGGCGCGCGCTCTCCAGTATTATTGGAGAACCTGGAGGAGTTTTCCGGATAGCGGCTCGTTGCTTTTGAGTTAGTGGGAGCGTTTATTCAAGATGAGATTATAAACTATTCGTCGGACAGTGGACTATGATTTGCTAAGCCATAGCTGTTTCTTGTATAAGTCATTTTTGAACTTACCCATAGTCTCGGCTTTCGTACATCCAAACAGGGACAGATTTGGAGGAGGAACACGCGCAGTTCGCACAATACTATTTTAATTTTTTTTGTGGTTATGCTCGTCGACAATTCTTTCCCTTTGTACAGCAGAAGAGTAAACCTTTACTAGAAATATTGAAATTCTTTGAAAAGTTAATTCAAACGAGCTTACTGATATTGTGGTAGAAATTCGACTTTCAAGAAAATTTTGGTAAACTATACGTACACCAGTCTTGCATAATGTTTAATCATAGACAACATGCTGTTCTTCGTCACTTGTATACTGTTTTACTCTACGACATGATTCAAAGAAACTACATATTTTCTTAGCGTCAAAATCTTGTTTACATACTAATCGGATCTTGTAAATTCCACTCCCAGCAATTCAAATACATTTTCCATCAGCACTGGAAACCACTACGCAAACAAGCTAATCATGTTCGATTAACCACCGAGAGCGATTCATTCTATGTAAACCGCAATCTTCACTTTCTGATGCTGGACTGAGTGATGTTGCACAACGTCAGTAAATCCACCTTCGTTCCATCTCTAGACCCAGCTATCATCGTGTGTATATATCCAGCAATGCTAATAATGAAGTGCGGAACTCAGCCCTTACATCTGGAATAATTGTTTAATGATTCAATTAATTACCGTTCCGATGGGAAGAAAGTTTTGCCAGCAAACCGCATGCATGCATATCAGCTGAACCGAGCGAGTACGGTTTATTTCTTGAGATTCTTACTCGATAAAGGAGCACTGGAATACCGCCGAGACTGCTTTCTTGGCCTGCTGATGTACGTTTCAATCGGTCTAGGTTGCATAGTTCTGTTCTGTTTCAGAATGATGAACTTTCTTTTCGCTGCAGTTTGTCTGGGAGTAAGAAATGCAACATTCTGCTCAAATAAGTTAACCCTGCAACTGCACTTTTGCATTCTACAGTTGTCTAACAGATAAATGATGGTAATATTATCATCGGATTCTAAACTGTTTAGCGTTGTACTTTTTTGTTTTGTTATTACTTATCAAAGTTTCTTCTTATATTCTTATAAAGAAAAATTCAGCTGATGCTTCTAGTTATTGCCCAATCTGTTTGCTTTTTATAATTAAACTTTGACAAGGTTATTTTGAAAAAGTGATGTTTTATTCATTGGAATGAGAATTCCATTTTGCTAATAGCAGTTCGGTTTCCGTTATGGGCATTCAACCACTCATCAGTTTAATGTTACGAATTTTGGGGGCAGGAACTATGTCCAAGGGCTTAACGCCGCTCACTTCTGCGAGTTAGAGGGTCTGCCTAGGACGTGGGGGCTTGGCAGACTCTGTTAACCTTTACAAAAGCTGCATTGTACGCTAGCAGGCCTGTGTGTGCTCAAAGCGCACAGGAGCCCAAGAAGTGCCAATTGGCACATCAGGATCAATGAGCGAGATTTCGCTTCAGTTCTTTTTCTTCAAGTCCTTTCTAACACCAAATTACTTCAACTTATCCTTTAAATGAAACTTGTGATAATTTTCGATTTTGTCCCTTTTCTTTTGTTGCGGATCCTTAACTTTGGAAGTAGCCTTATTTCGGCCGAAGATACGAGTTTGACATCAAAACTTAATGTTTCATGCTTCTTGCCCCATCCCTTCTTGCGGACTTTTACCCCGCTCAAAAATTTATTCAGTTAATCGTTTTGACTTTTCGGAAAACCAACCAATTAATGTTCTGCATAATAAAGTACTTTATACAATAGGTTATCGAAATGGTATAATGTTCACCTGATCGAACGTATATATGGTAACGGAATACTAGTTGCGGAAACACAATTATTTTATTATTTTTACTAACTTCATTTCTCCTTGTTGTATTCAAATCGTTTACAATTACGCAAGATAATAATTAACCGGAATACCTATCAAACCGATGCAGTGCTGCTAGTTTATCTTTTTATAACTTCATAGCCCAATTAAAAGGACCAACTGAAGTATTGAAATCCCAAACAGCGAATTACGACTGTGAAGTGTTCTGAGTTTTGCTACCATTCCGAAATTTTTGAATTTTCAAATCAAGCTAGGCTTTCTGAGGTTGGAAAAATCGTTAAACTCTTAGATTTCGAGGAGGTTACTAAAAATTAAATAAGACCGATGGATTTTTTTTCGAAAGGATTTCAAAACTCCATTGAATTATTTTGCTTTTCTAAGCTCATATTTTCACCAGCAATATAATCAATGAAAAATCTCAGTAGGCTTGAAACAATCGAAGTTGGGTGACAACCTGTGCAAGGATTTTCTCAGAAAGTTAATTTGAAAATTTTTTATTTTTTCCTTCTAGTTATTGCCCAATCTTTGCTTTTTATAATTAACTGTTTTAAAAGGTTATTTTAAAAAAAAATGATGTTTTATTCATTGGAATGAGAATTTAATAATTTGAGAACGTTAATAATTTGCTATTTAACTAAATCGAAAATATCGACTAGTAAGTTGTATTAGGATGTAAACTTGAATTTTTGAAATGGAATTTATACTAACAGGGGCCCTCCTTAGCCGTGTGGTAAGAAGCGCGGCTACAAAGCAAGACCATGCTGTGGGTGGCTGGGTTCGATTCCGGTGCCGGTCTAGGCAATTTTCGGATTGAAATTTTCTCGACTTCCCTGGGCATAAAGTAGCATCGTACTGCCTCATGATATACGAATGCAAAAATGGTAACCTTAGAAACCTCATGATTATTAATGGAAGTGCTCAATGAACACTAAGCGAAGCGGCTCTGTCGGTGAGGATGTAATCGTCAGAGAAAAAAAAAAAATTTAAGTTTAGTTGTGTCACTCATTAACTCTCGAACTATCAATCCTAAATTTCATCAAAAGAATTATAACAAACAAAAGGCAAAATTTTAGAATTATTCGTGACCTGTCAAAGATAAGCATCAATAAAAATCTTTGAATTTTAATCATATAAGTAGGAATACTGAAATATGCCTGCCAGTTGAGCCATGCCAAAGACTTTTCTGTGTTATGAGTGTTAAAATAGAAAAGTAAGCCCCCTAGAAATTTTCATTAGTTACGCCAATGCCAGAGATTGCGGCCCTTCGATCAACCTGCCTCAAGGGTAGACGAAGGATGCAACGTGCCCGCATCGAGGATGAAAGGCGGACCGCCGTAAAGTGTTTCATTGGACGCTAGTAAAACGCTGGTTTAGACCGCCGAGATACACGCAAAAAAGCGTTCATGAATTCGTGAACTAACGAGTTCACGGTGTATTTTCGGAACAACAGTAACGGATTCAGGAATACAGTCACGTTTTCTGGAACGTTCTGGAAAAGCTGACTATGTTCCGAATCCGTGAATTGAATCACGGTGTATTTTGCTGTTCATGAATTCGGAACGATTTTTTTTTTGCTGTAGCGATCCAACGGCGAGGTATTCAATTCTCGTTACACCGCAGCCTGCCGGTGGCCTGTACCGGATTTGGAAAACTATTCCCAGAACCGTGTACTTATACGAGCCGATGCCGGGCAGAGAGGCGTACCTATACCGCAGGAGTTCCGCAAGGTTCAATACTGGGCGTACTGGAACCTTATGTATGACGGGTTCTGAAGCTAAAGTTCCTCCTGGTGTTAAGATCCGATGCCGGGCAGAGAAGCGAGTGTTTATCGTTAACACCAGTCGGTCCAACATGCAGTGATTCACGTGGGTGAAGTCGTGAGCACGAAAGCGGAGTTGAAGCTCTTTGGGTTGTTGGGGAGTGCAACTTCAAATGCGATCTACCTGATCTAAGAAAATGTTTAACAATATATTGAAAATCTGCTACTAACTATCTTAAGATTAAAAGATTCGGAAGCTTTCATTTTCCTTGCGTGACGCGTGTCGAGGCATCATCCTTCCATGCTGCTCGTAAGCCTTTCAAGAGGCTTCGATGCTTTCGAAGCCTCCTTTCAAAGGCCTCCTTTCAAGCTCGAAGTCTCCTTCAAGAGAGCTCGGAAGCCTCCTAAGAGGCTCAGAAGCACCTCTTCAAGAGGCTCAAGCCTCCTTCAAGTGGCTCAGAAGCCTCCTTTCAAGAGGCTCAGAGCCTCCTTTCAAGAGCTCAGAGCCTCCTTTCAAAGGCTCGAAGCCTCCTTTCAAGAGGCTAAGCCTCCTTCAAGCTCACCCTTCAGACTCGAAGCCTCCTTTCAAAGACTCAGGCCTCCTTTCAAGAGGCTCAAGCCTCCTTCAAGAGGCTCGAAGCCTCCTTCAAGAGGCTCAGCTCCCTTTAAGTGGCTGGAAGCCTCCTTTCAAGAGGCTCAGAAGCCTCCTTTCAGAGGCTCAGAGCCTTCTTTCAAGAGACTCAGGAAGCTTTCTTTCAGAGGCTCAGCCTCCTTTCAAAGGCTCAGAGCCTTCTTTCAAGAGACTCAGAGCTTTCTTTCAAAGGGCTCAGGAAGCCTCCTGAAGGCTCAGCCTCCTTTCAAGAGGCTCGGAAGCCTCCTTTCAAGAGGTTTTCGACATTTCTGTTCGATGAGCCCATAGCAAACGTTTTTCAAGCCCAGGGTGAATCTATTTTCTTGTTTATCCTGTGATCCTGACATCAAGTGAGCATTACGAACCATGGTGATGTATAGAGTTTTTAGAACAACATTTGAAAAGCATGATAATTTTTTTTTTAAATAATCGAGAAGAAACAACACTCTTAAGCGTTCACGTATCCAAACTATCAATTGATAAAAACTCGCTAGAGAGTAATAATCGTTCGATAATTGTATCTCGATTCGAAGCATTGGTGAATGCTACTTTTGAATGATTAATGAATCAATATACTGGAAGTAAATTGAATAGGGAAGTCTTATAACTTTCTACTTCAGAGCTTATTTTCCTACATAACATCAAAACACAATCCTAAAATTCGATTGAACTTCATTGTTGACATTGAATTGGGATTACATTGAAATGACAATTTTATGTTTATTAAAGCTTGTTCGCGACAAAATCTGGACACCCAAAACACGTATAACTTTTGAAATACCTCATCAACGAGTGAAATATTTCGTAGAGTAATGAACTCATGTCTGTACTATCATACAATATTTTATTTATTAGTTATTACAAGTACGTAATGGATCATTTGTCGAAGAGAGCAGGTTGGAAAATCAATTGTGTGCAGCCGCCATTAAGGTGTAGGTCTTTCGGTTCGAAATCTTGCTAAAAGCTGTTGTTTTCATGTAAACGCTGTTCATAGAGTCTTGAAATAGTTTGATGCTTTTTGACATCAAGAGGGATGCCAAGGAGTTGAAGAAGAACAGTTTGAGGAACCAGCAGTAGGATGGGAAGGTGAAACAAATACCACAGAGGAGGACGAACCTTTCGGAAAGAATCGTTTCTTGGGAAATTAAAATGTCACCAATTTAAGTGCATATTTCAAAGCATAGACAGAGAGTCATTTGAAGTAAAAACTGTGAATAAACTGACTACATCGATTTTTATTAATTCTCGATGTTGTGTCCAGATTTTGTCGCGAACAAGCCTTATGTATCGATTCCAAAATTTGAAAAGTTATCGCCGATGACAACTCGCCTATTTTTCACACCTGAGAAGTGTTCAAATGATAATTCCAATAATTATCGTATGAAAATGATTTAGCACAACCCTGGCTGATAGTGTACCGCTGTGTATCATCGTTGCAAACTGGAACAGAGACTACGCATCCGCCACTAGGTCAGGCTAACCAAACGCCCGGTGGCTTAGAAAAGCCCCTCGTAAAACTGGGCTGTCAACGGCGTTTGGTGTTCATCATATGGAGGAAGTCAGAGTAGACGCGACAAAGAAGTTTTACTAATTTTTGAAGTTACACCGGGGGTTATTCGGTACGTTTTTTAAAAAGACGACCACTCCGATGGAGTTCAAACTTGAACTGCTATTCAATGGATTTTTGTATTAATAAATGCCTACATACTATGTGTCTCGTCACTGTCGTTGTCGTCGATCATGGTCTGATCGGCGTGCGCTGACCCTAGCGTCAGCAGAAAATATGCGCGTTGGTGCCCTGGTGCGCCGGCGCGGCTGTTGCTGCGATGTGTAGCCTGGTGCGGTGATAACTGCTTCTCCCTTAAGTTTCCAACCTCCTGGTTCGAAAATCATACTGGCGATGGCGGTTTGTAATATGTTGTTGGTACGGCGGACTGCCCTTCGACGGTGTGAGCCGGGTTTGCTGGATTGATGTGCACTTCAGCTGTCCGGGTTCTGAGTCTTAAAAGAGTGAGATAGCAAAAATTATGATCATAGACGAGGTGAAGGAAAATCCTCAATTATTGTCCACTGATGAGTGTGTTGTATGCTTTGGTTTTCCAGATGATCCAAATTTTGTGATGAAGTTTCTAACAGATGAATGTCTGTTGGTTGTTCGATGTCGCTTGGTTACGTTTAAGCCTGTTGATGGTGTGAATATGGGATGATCAACTGCATTGATGATTTGGTTGGTGAACGATATGTTCCGGATTGAAACTGAGCAATTTGTACAAGTGATTAGGAATAGAAGCCTAGTTTTCTGACGATACTCCACAAGTATTGAAGAGGTGTCATTCACTTCGTTTAGAAGTAGAATCGTCGAGCTCATTTTGGTTATGGTTGGGTAATGCTCAATGGTTTCATAGATACACTTGCTGTCTTGACCGGTAATGATGTTGGACAATCATTCGTCTGTAGACACATCTTTCAAGTGGTTGAGGTTGCAAAGCTCCAATTGCCTAGCTTTGAACAAATCCGTTTTCAATACAATTCGCCGTTGCCGTGAAGATATTCGTTGCCGTCTAACTTGATGCGTAGTGCTTTGCTATGACTGGTATGATTTTCAGTTGCTGATATGCAGTGTTGCTGAGATTTGGGATATTAATGATGTGAGTATGGTTTCGTCGGTGCCTATGGTGGTGGTGGGAATCCGAGTATTTCGTCTAAGAGGTCAGTCGGTGTTCCTGATCGTACAGAATCTGATCGATTAGTCTTGTCTCCTTTGTCTAAGCATCCTATTACTAACTAGTCCTAACTTTGAAAAGTGATGGAATTTAGAATTTTGATAATTTCTTGGTTTACAACGGTGTTGGTACAGGCACTGCTGATCAAGATTGATGACGTTCTAATATAAATGTCACGGAAGACGTCAATGACTGCTCAAACAAAGCATCGGTCAAATGTAACGAATTGTTTTCCCTTTATTCGTCATTGTTAGCTAAACTCAACCCAGTGTAAGTAGCCCTTTAACAGGTGAAATCTATAGCTATTGAATTGATTAAATCCTAATTTACACTAATTTGAACTAACAGATAGTACTTAAAGCTAATTGAATTATTACATAAAACTAAAAGTGTTGTTCTCGGCACAAACATCCAAACGAATTGTAAGAATCTAATATAATTGTTTAAACCTAACCTAAATTAAAGTGACTACGTTCAGGTTACACGTGTCATCGTTGTAGAGTGTCGTAGGCTAGAATTGTGCTAGAATTACCTTTGCAACCGATTTTGTAAGTACGCAATTAAACAGTAAACACAGTTATCGTAAAACTAACTTCACGAATAAACCTACAGCTAAAGCTACATTGCAACAAAACCTACGTGCGTTGTAATTCGCTGATAGAAACGACCAGAGGTTCGCCATTCTATTGCCACAGGCCACTGAACAAGCTTTGAAAATCGCCAGTACCAATCTGGTCAATATGAATACGATTCCAGAAAAATCCATTCCTGAGATGCACGGAAACATCACATCACACATCGTACACACGCTCGACGAACAGCGGTCAGATTGCGTAAAGTGCGATACGTCAACGTGAGAAGCATGGTACAATGTGATTTGCCAAACTTGGTGGCACTTCGCATGTGCTGGAGTATCCGATTCGATTGAGAATCGTGCCTGGTCGTGTGCCAACTGCCAGGTAGACGAAATAGCCAGCGTCGCGTCTGGTTCACGCATCCCACACCTCCGGTAAATCCGGAAACTCAGCCAGGATAAATCTGCGCTTGAGAAGCTGGAGGGCTCAAGCAATGCAGAAACGGTTCATCGAGGATAAATACAAACTGCTGGAGTCTCAACTGGAGTTGGAAGAAAACGTTAGTGTTCAGCAAGAGTAGCCGAGTCAGTAAGCGCTCTAAAATCGCCAAGGTCGTACAATGGGTCAACAACTGTGCAGAGCAGTCGAGACACCCCAGAAAAACAACGGAAGCACGTCTCAACCATGCCGCCAGCATCGTCCAATCGTACCGCACCTGCGACTACTGCGATCGCCCTGGTTCAGAATTTAATGCAGCCACCAAGCTCCAGCCTCCAGCCCATTGAAAACACCCTGCTCTCAAAACGATCAGCAACAATACAAAGATCTCATGCAAGTGCCAGAGGATTCGAAAACAATTCGAAACAAAGACAAGCTAGAACGGCGGTCTAATAAGATTACGGTACGGTGCCGTTAAATCCACCCCAACACAAACACAATCCAGCGCATTGTTGTTGGCGTGTTCGGATACAAAGACCCACAAACGACATCAGTGGCTCATCCGCCAGAATCGTCGTCGGTATGCCGGAACAACCAATATCAGCGTTAGCATCTATGCCGCCGGTATTAGTTTCATCGCCACCCCATCAGCACTATACCTCCATTACTACGCCCCCACTATCTGCACCTGAAGATACATCGAATGGAACATCGGTGCCTCTACAGTCCGCACTAAACCTACAGTTTTGCCGCCTCCTCCGTGTGCACCAATTAGGATATACAACGTACCGCCACCACCAGGAATGTCACTACCATTCGCAGCATCGGCTGCGCCTCTACCTGGAACCAGCTCGGTACACCCCGGCCATCGATCTCAATCTGCCTTACCAACTGGTCTGAGCCAGTATCAGGGTTTGTACCTGCCCCTCCCCACTGCTTTCTCCGGCCACCAGGTAAGTCAGACAGTAATCCTTTACCACCAATGCAAAACGATTCCAACCTCCAACACCTGATGAAGCAATTTGGTAGCATTGCTTTATCACCTTTACAATCACCATTGCTCAATGCAAATATAGCCACGTTCCCATCCCCTCACAATTAGCTGCAAGACAAGTCATGCCTCGTGACTTGCCCTTCTCAACAACCAGCCGACTGGCCAGTATTCATTAGCAGTTTTATGAATACCACCTTTGCTTGTAATGGTACTCTAGCGCGAGAATCTATGCTTTCAGCGAAGCCATTAAGGCGCACATACGAAGCTTTCAAAGCCGTTTGCTTTTACCTGAGTCTATACCATATTATAGAAACTTTGCATTTGCTTTATGGACCTGGTTGTTGATCTCAGCCCTCCTTGAAAAGGTGCGATCAGCTCCATCGCCGAAAGTGGAAAGGTTCCAAACTATTATCGATTTTGGAATGTCAATACAAAGTTTATGTGACCATTTGAAGTTGCTGGTCAATCAGTTCATCTGTCAAACCCTTCGCTTCTCATGGAACTTCTCGCCAAACTACCACCACATCTACAGATGGAGTGGGATCATACCTCAGGATTCTCAGGTGAATCTTAAAACCTTCGTTCCTTTGTCCAGTTAGTGAGAGCAGTAAAGTAAAGTGACCGTGTTTGTAAGCACAGTGCTTTCGTGAAGAACAGTTCTAAAACCAGAGGAAGTGTTAATACTCATCACAGTGACCATAAAAACGTAATTGAAATCGTCTAACAGCTTGGAGGAAGTGAAATCATGTTCGCTTGCAGGAAGACCGGTCATCGTATCCCGGACTGTCTATTCTTCAAATCTCTTTCGGTGGATGGACGTTGGAAGCGTGCAGTCTAATGGGCTATGCCGAAATTGTTTAAACACACGGAAGAAGAAGCTGCGAAAACCTGGCACTGCGGCATTAATGGCTGTAGTATCGCCATCATCCGCTTCTACACTCGCAGCGAAGCAACCCAGAATCAAAACTCAAACCGTATTAAATGTTGCAAGAACACACTCATCGACAAATGAAACAGTCCCTGCTTTTCAGGATACTGCCAGTGACTCTGCATGGACCAAAGGAATCGTGAATACTTTCGCATTCCTGGATGACGAGTCATCTTCCTCCTGGAAAAGCCTGCAAGGACTCGTGTTGGAGGAAAAAATATGCCATTATGTTTAATATGGACCGGGAACGAGCAGAGTGGAAAATGGATCAACGCTGTCACTAATAATTTCGTCATCTGAAGGAAAAAGTATTCTAGATGAAGTCCAAACGTAAAGGAGTTGTCTCTACCTCCCAAACACTTCCTTTGAGCATCTATCGGAACAGTTTCCATACCTGAAAGGGCTTCCTGTGAGCTACAAGGCGGTCCCAAACTCTTAATTGGGGTCAACAATCTAGATGTAATGGTGCGCTGAAAATACGGGAAGGAGTAAACGCGAACCAGTGGCGCGAAAACGAGGAGCTTGGCTGGTGTATACGGTGCTCGCCGAGTACTGATCAGAACCCATCGCTCAACTGTCATGCTTGTGGGTGTCATCCGATCAATCGTTGCACGAGCTCATCAAGGAGTTCTTCACAACGGAAGATATAAAATTCAAACAATACAACCACTTCTGTCGGAGGCAGATCAGAGCTCAACAATCCTTGAGGATACAACCATTCAGTCGGCAACCATTTTAAACTGGTCTGCTTTGGAAGTTCGACCACGTGGGCTCCTGATAGCTATAACATGGCGCTTCGTCGGCTAGAATGCTTAGAAAACGAATGAATCGGAATCCAGAGTTGAAACAAGTCCTTCGACGGCAACTTGAAGATTATCAATTAAAGGTTATCACATCGCAAACCGAGGAGGAACTGGGCAACTGTGACATTCGCGTGATGGTATCTGCCCCTAGGGCAGTAGTCAACCCTCGCAAACCAATAAGGTTCGGATATGGGACGCAAAAGCGGCTGTGAACAGGATCTCCTTAAATTCCGTATTGCTGAAAGGTCCGGATCACCTAACATCTCTTCCGTGTCTTAGTTCGTTTCGCAATTTAACGTGGGACCTCCGATATAAAAGAAATGTTCACAAACCATATACGTAAAGCGGATCGCCACTCTCAGCGGTTCCTCTGGCGTAACAATCCCTGAAAACCGATGTGTATATCATGGACGTAGCCTGCTTTGCTCAACTGCTCCCGGCTTCAATATATAAAAACAGGAACTCAAGGAATTCCAAGATTTGTATCCCCGCGCAGTCGAAGGCAATGAACAACCATTACGTGACGACTCAGAGGCTACGATCCAGAAGAAGCAATTGTATCCATGGAAATGCGTCTTCGAGAGCAAGGCGGGTTTGAACTGAGGTGTGTCTATATGAACGATGTCTTGGTCGCGTTAGGCGAGGCCCAGCCAATGGAAGACAAGAGACTTACCGCAGACAAACGCGATTCTGAGCGGGTACTCGGACTGTTTGGGTAACACAGAGGACGTTTTCTGTTTTCTGAAGTAAAGCCGGATGTCGCTGATTCGATGAAGGGCAACCAACGCCCACAAAAAAGGCAAATGCTGAAAATTCTAATGTCGCTCTTTGATCCGTTGGGCCTGCTGAGTCTTTTGTGGTGCATGGTAAGTCCTCCTTCAAGAAGTCTGGAGAGAAGGGATACATTGGGATGATAGAATAAACGAAGATCTCAGAAGATGGAAAATTGGACAAACTTGCTCGAGTACGCGCCTCAAACTTCCCGTTGTTACTTCTTGGAAGCAACAAAGAGCGCTATGAAACCTCCAACTCCACATATTCGTGGATGCCGAAGCTGCATACTGTGCCGGTCGGACATTGAACACAGATGGATTACCAGAATGCGCGCTTGCAGCCAAAACAAAGGTGGCCCTCTAAAGACGCTTTCGATACCACGTTTGAGCTACTGCAGCAGTACTCGGTGCTCGTCTATACAGTTCATCGAAGAAAGTCATACGGTACAATCACAAGAAAGGTATTCTGAGCGATTCAGACAGTTCTATCCTGGCTCCGGGCCAATCATCGAAGGTATACACAATTTGTTGCAGTGGAGAACTGATACAATTACCGATGCTGACGCCTGGCGCTGGGTTCCCTCTAAGCAAATCCGACATCGCGACGAAATGGGAAGCGGCCCGAAGCTGGATGCAAATGTATCTGGTTCAGGGTCCTTTTTCCTCAGTTACCGGAGGAAGAGATAGCTCTCAAAGATACTATCATCACCTACGGAAGAAGAGCTGCGACCATGCACTGCGCTCTCGGGTTTTATGTTCGGGACCTCTGTAAGTTGGAGCGATTTTCTCAACTCGACAGAGCAATACGCGCCGTGCCTGCGTGTTTCGTTATCTTCAACCTCAAGCGAAACATCTCACGAGAGGAAAGATTAGTTGGTCCATTAACTTAGAAGAGCTCCAGAAAGCAGAAAGTCTTCTCATCCGAGAAGCACAGTGGCAGGGTTTCCAGACGAGATAATGGTTCTGAAACGCAATGCGTCGAAACCATGAACGAGCGACTTCGCGATGAAAGTAGTTCTATCTACCAGCTGTCCGTTCTTGGATGAACGGAATATTCTACGCGTTGATGGCAGAATCTCAGCTGCGCCGAATATAATAATACTAAGTTTCCAGTGATTCCTAAAGCATCCTTGACAGCTCAATCTTGGACCGCTATCACCTAGTATTTGCGGAAATACAGAAACCGTAGTGAATGAAATTCGCCAACCTTTACCACGTCCCAAGACTCAGAACAGCGATGACCAAGACAGCTAAAGCGTGTCAATGGTGTCAGTATCAAAGAGTTCTCCGAAAGTTCCCATGTCACCGTTGCCTAGCAAGAATGGCATCTTTGTGACCTTTCGCGCACACCGGCCTAGATTTTTTGGGCCTGACGTGAAGATCGAAGGAGCAACGCTAAGCGCTGGATAGCCTTATTCACCTGCTTGACCATACGGGCAGTGCATGTAGAAGTTGCACACAATTTGACTACAGACTCCTGCATTAAATGTATCCGACGATTCATATGCCGCAGAGGTTCGCAAGCGAATTTACCAGATAACGCACGTACCAGGGAGCAGAGTTGCTGAATAAACGAATCGAACAGTTGGCTCACATTCACAGGAACCGCTACTAAATGGGTGTTTAACCTCCTAGCACTCCCACATGGGCGGGGCCTGGGAAGAATGGTCCGCTCCATCAAAATGCTATGGAAACTGCGTACAACAACAACACGCAAGCTGGATGATGAGGCTTAGAAACATTCGTAGTGGAAGCCGAAGCCATCGTTAACAGTCGACCGCTAGTACCGCTCACACGAGGAGCAAGAGCGCTTACACCGAACCATTTATTGGGAAACTCAAGTGGCGTCCGCCAGCCGGCGGTGAAGCAACTGATCCGACAACGGCACTGAGGTCATCTGGAGTCAAGTACAACTACAGCTCGATGTTTTCGCGAAGATGGATTAGGGAATATCTTCCCGTTGACTAAACGAACGAAGTGGTGCAACGAAGTGAAGCGATCTCTGAAGGACAGCTAGTGGTGGTAGTCGGAAGAGTAAGCGGAATGAGTGGATTAGAGGGCGAATTGTAGAAGCAATCAAGGGGACAGATGGTAGGGTGCGACAAGCTATCACAAACTGTGAGGGGATAATACGTAGGCCTGTGGCTCGTTGCTGTACTAGAGGTTGATGCAGGTGTAACACTGAACCTGGTGGCCAATGTCAGGGAGAGAGTGTTGGTACTGGCAGCACTGCTGATCAAGATTGATGACGTTCTAATATAAATGTCGAAGACTCAATGACTGCTCAAACGTCAAAGCATCGGTCAAATGTAACGAATTGTTTTCCTTTATTCGTCATTTTATACAAACTCAACCCAATAGTAGCCCTTGCAGAGTGAAATCTATAGCTATTGAATTGATTAAATCCTAATTTACACTAATTTGAACTTACAGATAGTACTTAAAGCTAATTGAATTATTACATAAAACTAAAAGTGTTGTTCTCGCTCAAACATCCAAACGAATTGTATGAATCTAATATGTTTAAAACCTAATCCTAAATTAAAGTGACTACGTTCAGGTTACGTGTCATCGTAGAGTGTCAGCAGCTAGAATTGTGCTAAGAATTACCTTTGCCAACCGATTTTGAAGTACGCAATTAAACAGTAAACACAGTTATCGTAAAACTAACTACGAATAAACCTACAGCTAAGCTACTGCAACAAAACCTACTGCGTTGTAATTCGCTGATAGAAACGACCAGAGGTTCGCCATTCTATTGCCAAGGCCACTACGGAACAAACAGTGATCCCCAAGTGCGCCCGCGACTGCATGCGCCCTCCTAGCTTTTTCTGCGGCCCGTGAAGGATTCAGAGATACACCATGTGCCCATTGTTAGGCGTTATATGACCAAAGAAGCTTCTCATTGGCTGTTTCGTTTGCATTAGGGTATTCTGTCAAGATTGCACCGTTGTGATAAATGAAGCATGAATCGTATTATTATCATGATTAATTAAATTGATCACTACATTAATATTGTAGGCCAGCCCGACAGCAAATACGCTTCATTATTATTGTCCCGGGCTATAAAATAGCAAATGTGTTGTTTTTCTTCGCGATTCAACGAGCAGTGTTGAACTTCATGTAGAATAATGTTGTCTTACACTGCTCCGTAAGAAGAATGCTTTTACTCTTAAAAATAAGTTATGGTTCGGCAAAATCCAACTGAAAGTATGGATTAATATCTCCAGAAAACACGCTGACTATCACTTGACACCAACGTACTTTAAGCTACGGAAAATATAGTTTTTTCAATCTCCGATATTGTTGAAGAAAAGGTTTCATGAATTGATGAATCAATTTGCACAGCAAGGCTCAGATCAGATTTATTCGATTTCTATTCAACACTGCTGACATGATTATCTTTTGTATTTTTTTCCGTGAATATTTAGATTTTTTATGGAAAATTCTTGCATAATTGCAATTTTGTTTTTAAAAGTACTAATTTATTTTCGTTTTGTGGAAAATTATCAATTATTTGTAGTGAATATTTTATTGCTCATACTGATTTCTTCATAGGCAATTATCTTATTTTTTTAAAAATTTCGATTTTTTTAGAGACATTTTTATTTAGTCGTTGTCATTTGCCCGACAACTTATGGTGAACAATATATCCTTAAAAATAAATACAGGATCATATAATCATTTGAAACAAATAGCTCAGAATATTTTTGCTAACTGAACCGAAAAGATTGTGTTGCAAAGAATTCTCTCTATATAAAGTCTTAAAAGCAGAAACGATCAGTCAGCTACGGGATAAATCCTGTAAAATTGAATGTCCCTCCTTAGGAATAAACTATTTTGTTAAAATTTTTATTTATAAAAATCATATTGCACTAAAATAGAAATTACATATTTTGTAATAACTTCTAG
>NW_026943548.1:142033-175788 GCF_024139115.2 Armigeres subalbatus | reverse complement strand
AGTTACGTACATATTGATCTATAACCAACCAACCCAACAACAAAAGGTAAATAATATAAAATGTGTTTCAAATTTGGTGAAATTAAATGGTCAAACATACATAAATATACTATACAAACATTGAGTTTTATATAGATAGATAAGTTTCCCAAAAGCATTGGGAACTTTTCTATAACTGTATTGATGAATATGTATTTTATGTAGCATCTACCATGGATATTTTTTGCCCAGGAGAAGAATATATCCATCCGAAATTATCCTTGATATGAATTTCTGCAATCCTAGATTGATCCTACCTTGCAAGCCCACTGAAACTTTGGTCTACCTAATGATAAAGCCATGCAACACCTGCTTTTGCCAGCTTCTAAGAGAATGCAGATTGACCAAATCACTTCAGAGTCAACAGTCTATCAGTAGATATATATGGACATCATGCACTTCAAACAACATGTTTTGAACTCAAATGATATCAGAACACGGCTATAAAATTTGTTTTTGGCTATAAAATCAATTTCTTCTGACTAACGAAATTGAGTCCAGAGAATAGATATAGAAGAAGCAAAGCAAGTCCTCCAGTGGAATACTCGGACATAAAGAAGATGAAATATGCTCGTCGAAAGACTGGTTTGTTATCTAAATAAAGCTATTATCAGGAATTATTCTTACAGGATATCTTCAAATGTCCATGCACCGAATGTCACGATTTGATTGAAATGTAAAACAATATTTCGAATTTACAAATTGATCTTCGAATCACATTGTTTGTATGTATTATAGTTGTATGATCACAAAACTTCCGTTGATAATGACCATCATTTCTAATACTTCTGTCGAATTTGAAAAACAAATTATTGGATTCATTTACCTCATATCCACATTTAGCCTCACGTTTAATTTCGTTGTAATCACTGATGGTGAGATCCAGCACCAATCTACACAGATGTCGCGGTTCGGGCTGCTGTCCACATAATAAAACGCTGGCAAACAGCGCCAAACGTAAACACCTCATCCCCACCAAAGCCTCGGCAATCAGAACAACCCAGAACTTAGCGCTGAAAGTTCAAAGATCAGCAAAAAATATGCGCCTTCAAGCGTGCAGAATCTTTCACTTTCTGAACCGCACGCTTTTCCAAGCTTTAATCGATAACACTTCTAGCGAACGGGGAATCTCACTCGTGACGAGCCTTCGAACGAGACTGAAAATTTTACTACTGGCTCTTGGGTGTTCACTCCTCAGTACGGGACAATCGGCGGGCGCTCGTGGTCGCAATATGGGAACGGAGGACTTTAACGATGATGCATCCGCCTTTCTCGAGAACGATACGATTGTTCTCATTCAAAGCTCAGTTGTGATTCTCAGATAACTGGTTTGTTTGAAGACATATCTACCAGCATCTAAGATCGCATCTGTACATTGATAAATGCAGTTCTTCATTATGGATGTTTTCATTGTTATCTTATTTTTGATAAAGCAAAGCACGTGTATACATGTTTATTTTATTACCCCAAAATGATTGATTTTCCATAGCTTTGAAGAATACCTAATCTGTCGAGCTGTTGACCTCGGTGCCTCTTATCAGCAATCGGTTTAGGATTGAGATAGCCTTCACACCTTGGCTGCGAGAGAAAGTCAAAACATATGATTAATTCAGACCAAAATGTACAAACAATGAAGCTGATCAAATTGTGGATAGAATGTTTGCATGTGGTGCACTAATTATAGACTGAATCGAGACTGATTTCAGATTATGTAAGCGTAAAAAACAAATTGACAATTCGATTTTTGAAAAATGAGCTGTTTTAGGTAAAAAATCAAATGTTTGGTCCTTTCGCAATTTTTTTTAGGGTCACCCATTTGTTTTATATTTTTTTTATTTTTCTGTGGATCTTTGCCCATATTCTAAAAGAATTAGTTTTTGGTATTATGCGTTTTTACAGTCTGCAGAACTTTTTTTATATTGAAAAAAAAACACATTTTTCTGACTAATTATCGAAGTTATTTCATCCTCACACAAATTTTTTTTTTTCTCGTTCAGAAAAAACTCTCATAGGGGGAATGACGGCTTTGGCAGGTTTTGTTCTATTATTGGCAGGGGGTTTTTTATGTCTGACTATGCTCAAATTTGGCCTAAACATTCTTTGCATGTCAAAGAACATTGTGGCCAAATTTCATAAAATTAGGTCGACAAAAACCCCCCTGCCAATAATAGAACAAAACCTGCCAAAGCCGTCTTCCCCCCTACTACAAAGAGCTATTTATAAGGAGTATTTTCATAAATAAAGATCCAAGAAATGTTTTTCTGGGGCTGAGATATTGCAGTTTTAGTAAAGAGTCAAAAAGTGTACAAATTCGGCACTTTTTCTTTATATGTTATAATTTCATCAAGATTGCACCAATATTTTAATTTAAATTAAAAACAATTCAAAAGCAAATAAATGGGAATATTTTCTAGGTAACATAGCTTTTCTTTCCGATGGTCGGAGTATATGGATGGAGCCATTTATAAAATTATATCACACCCAACAGTTAATATGTAGCATTATACAAGTAATCAGGTTTACTATGATCTCTTTATTAGTTTTGATTCAATCATAGGATGCTTTTCACGATATACAAAAAACAAGGCAGGCTCAGCACGTGTGTAAACATTCAGTTTGAACGTAAACATGTGTCGTCACTACTATCTTCGCACAAGCTGAACTGAGACGATGCTCTACGGTCTCAGCATGCTTACTTTTGTACTCTAACCAGTGGCGTAGCCAAAAAATTGGTCTGGGGGGGGTTTTCCGAACATTTTTTTTTTCGAAAAAAAAATTTCTTCCAAAAATTTTGTCTCTGGGGGGGGGTTTATACCCAAAACCACCCCCGTGGCTACGCCACTGACTCTAACATGTAGCAATAAACAATGCGTCACTCTTGAAGTGTCATTTTCCCGTTTTTATTTTACGTTTATTCCGTTTTTACTTTTCCAATATCTCAAGTAAACTCCTGGAAAAGCTGTCGAACTGATACGAAAAAATAATTGACTGTCATATGACATATCAAAAGCATCACGGTATACAGACAAAGTGACACGTCATGAGTAACGCATATTTTAACGCCCCAGAACAACATTTCTTGGATCTTTATTTATGAAAATACTCCTTATAAATAGCTCTTTGTAGTAGGGTAAAACGAACTATTATGGAGGAGATAAGCACCGCGTCAAAACAAAATTGGTTCAAAAATTCTTTAAAAATTACCTATTGGTCTTTTTCCACATTGCAGTAGTCGAAGAGGTGGCTCGTTAATTATAGATTCGTAAATATTACGTCAATTGTGCTAAACTTATGTTGTTTTGTTTTTATCACAATAAAAACAAACTACCGCAACAATAGGACGCAGTTGCCTATCGTTGCGACATTTTTTCAAGGTCAGTCCTATAGGGCACTGCACGGACTGCTTTGTCTCTTTTTCGCTGCAAAGAAAATAGAAAACAACAAGGCCAGTAAACGTCAAATTTCATGAAGAACGAAAGAGAAAGAGATGTATCCGTGCAGTGCCCTATAGGGCACTGCACGGACTGCTTTGATTCTTTCTCGCTGCAAAGTAATTAGAAAACAACAAGGCCAGTAAACGTCAAAAATTATGAGGAACGAAAGAGAAAGAGATGTTTCCGTGCAGTGCCCTATTGTTGCGGTATTGCATGCAATTCTTATGGGAATCGATACCACAACAATAGGACCTTAGCCTTAGCCGCAATAATAGGCTCAAAAGATTCAAATTTTAAATAAAAAATGTGTCGGGAAGTCGATTCCAGGCACCATCCTGGTCACGGCACCAATGTTTCGTCCAGGGTGGGACGACCCTACGTAGTGTTGTTTTTTGTGATTCTCCGGGTGACGAATAAAGAAATTATTGCTTCAGCTTGACTTGATTGTATTGCCTCCGAGAGGCATCGTGCCTACTCGGAGGTTACTATTGCGAACACTGTACAAACATTGAGTCTAGAGTCGCCTTTTATAGGCGACTCTTAGTACGGATACAAAACAAATTATAATTTGGGGACGTGCGCAAAAACATTCAAATTTAAATCTAATTAGACTATCTGCGCGCCAAACGATCGCATTGCGATCAGTATTGGCGCGCAGAATGAAACAATACTCAGAACAGAAAACAAATAAAGCAATGTACGTTGCTCTGTTTGGCGCGTTCCTCTTCACACTCAGCAGCACTGCACAGCGACGATGACGACGGCGCGAACAAAATGTTTATTTTTCATAATTTTGAACGGAATTTTGTCAAACAAAAGCTGTTTTAGTCATTAATTCGATGAGTTTTCCACAATTGTTTTTAATGCTATTATATCTGTTATTATACTGTAAAAACGCATAATACCAAAAACTATCATGAAGAATATGGGCAAAGATCCACAGAAAAATAAAAAAATATAAAACGAATGGGCGACCCTCAAAAAAAAAAATGCGAAAGGGGCCGTCCAGAAACCACGTGGTCATATATGGGGGGAGGGGGGGGTTTGCAAAATGACCACGATAAGCCACATGGGGGGAGGGGGGGTGTTGCTCTCGAACCACGTGGTCTTTTTTATACGAAAAGTTTTTGGTGAATAACAATAGCGGTGTAAAAAATACAAATCATTAAACGCAAAGCGCATCTTAGAACCGATGCCCACGTAGCGTCTTTTCAACTCAGCGTTGAAAAGACGTAGGTGTGCATCGAAAATAACCGGTAACGCAGCGTCGGTCGCAACGTCGATGCGTATCTGCGTTATTTAACCATCTTAGCCTTAGCCCATTTCCATAAAAAAAATAAACGAAAAAACAGGTTGCGATTCAGTCTTAATTTCCACAAAAAAATTGGAAAGGAAAAATGGGAAAATATGAAGAAAAAATCAGAAGGGTTATGTACAAGACACAACCGCCCAACGTAAACTACGTAAGGCAGTTTTGTTCATTGAGGATTGTAGTGCCATCATGCATGAATATTTTTAGAAAATTCATTTGATTACTTATGTCACTGGTTTCGAACAAAACTAGCGTATCTTAAGATATGAAAATTGTTGGATACGGCAATTGTTTAAAAAATTTACTATGAAAACCCAAATTTAGTCCTCAGTGCCTCAGTGCCCTCATGTAGGGGAAGAGGCCCCAAAACGCCCCCCCGATGCAAAACGCCTTTTGTGGTTTCCCTCATATTTGCCGTCATTAAGATGCCCGTAACAAAACTAGATCTAAAATTATGTAGGATAGGCGAAGAAAGTTTCAAAATAGTGCATGGGAAGGTCGGAAAAACCGAAAATTTCCACATTTTGAAGAAACATTTTGGCGAGGCAAAACGCCCTAGTGGCAATAACCTACAAAGTACTTGCGTCTCCACGGGCTATCCATACTAGAATGCTGTTTCGCCGACGCGTGGTACTTTGTTCCCTAGGAGCTGCCAGCTAAAAGGCGTTTTGCCTCATGAGTTTTCCGGCAACAGAATATCACCACTTTTTTGAAATGTGAATATTATCAATATGATTGAGATTTTTGACAATTTTTGAATGGCATCAACTAGCTATCTTGTTCAACTGATGCATAATGTAAAAATACCCATGAATAGCGTTACAAATAAGACAATAGAGCAGTGTTTGCTTAGCTAGGGCATATTGCCCCCCCTTCCCCTACCAAAACCCAATTAATTTGGTTGTGGTGCGCGCGAGTAGTAACCGGGACAAAAGCTATGAACAGAATAACAAAAAATGATATGGACTTGATTGATATAAAAGATAAAAGAACAGGCCACAATATCAAAAATTTGCACATAAATATCATTTAAATATCAAGATACGCTATGGATAAGAACAAAATAATGGCACTTGATATCGATCACTTATTACAAATAACATATCTTGATATTCTCATGATATTTTAGTGCAAAATATTGATATTGTCGCCTGATCTTTTATCTCTTATATCAATCATGTCCATATCTCATTTTGCTATCTTATCAACATTTGATATTATTGAGCTATTTTCGTCTACTCGGGAAACGTTGCGGACGGGAAAAGATAGTGTGTGTGTTATTACATTCTAACTCCTACTGTCTGGCAGTGTCACCAGTGTTGGTAAAATCTCAAAATCTCAAATCTCATCGGTAATTCAAACCATGCGTGAGTCAAATCCCATCAGAATTATGTCCGAGAGATTTGCTCATGATTTGAATCGCAATTTGCATCATTGCATGATATTTACGTGTTATTTATTGTTGAATGCATTGAATTAACTATTTTTCGTCTAAAACAATGGCTAATAATTATATATAAACAAAACATACGTCTCGATTGCGTTTGGACGCTTTTTAGAACGAAATCATTTTTCGGTGAGTGAGCAAAGCGATGCGATTCTGGCCGAGAAACTCAAGCGCGATGCTTCTCCTACAGAACCGCAGGCGAGTTAGCTCGTGCATGAAACCTTGATGATTCAGATTTGAGTATGATTCTACCAACACTAAGTCAAGACAAAAATTTCAAAACGACTTATCTGCTTTTGTAAACAAAGATTCGAACGTCGATTTGACGAATCTGATAGCACTCCCACGCAAACTAACACTATCAGTCAGGTGAAGGTTTCGGCTACCTGTTGATGGCGTTGGTTTGCGTCGAAGTGCTATCAGATTCGTCAAATTAACATTTGAATCTTTGTTTACAAAAGCAGATAAGTCGTTTTGAAAATTTTGTCTTGAAGTGTCATTATGGATAAAATATTCGTGCAAACATTTTATTAATATTATTGCAAGAAAATTCCGGTAAATTTTGAGAACTTTCAAAACATTATTTAACAAATCCGAGGAGTTTTTTTTTCATTTTAATATTTATTTTTTACTAGCAGACCCGTCGAACTTTGCTTCGCCTAAAATTGATTTATTCTCTGATTAATTCTCCAGTTATGCAAAAATTTTTGGTTCATTTGTATGGGAGCCCACCTTTCCAGAAGGGGGAGGCGTTGCAAACCACCACAGAAACATATCTTCTCTTCCAAAACCTCCACACGCCAGATTTGTTTACATTTGCTTGATCTCGAGTTATGATGAAATTGGTGTTTCATTTTTATAGGAACCAGGTTTCAAAGAGTAGAGGGGTCTCTAACCATCTTAAGACCCTTCCCCGGCCCTAAAAACATCTGCATTCAAATTTTCATGCCGCTCGATTCAGTAGAAGTAGAAGAAGATTACCTTCTCCCCCTTGACTTTGCGGAGACCATTATTTTTAATAAATATGCGTAACGGCCTTATTAGTTTTCAGTTTGCAAAAAAATGCATTTTCCAAAGTCATTTTTTAATATAAATTGATTGCATTATTAGCAAGGGCATTGGCATTGATAACAATTGATCGTCTCATGCCTGCACAAACATGCCCCTTTCTGGATCACTTTTTATACACCATGCACTACATTACGCATTTTTGTTACCTTTGTTTCGACCGCGGTCACTGGTCCGGCTCCATTGTTCTACTTTTTGTGCGAAACACCGCACAAAAAGGAGAGTCCAAAAGCCAACCGCACTGAACGGCGTCGGCCGAAACGAGACTCTTGCGGACAAGAAAAGAGGGTGCTGCCAAAATGATCCGATACCCTATTTTAACATTCATAACCCAAAGTTTCAATATAATTGACAAATTGGTAGAGAATTTCCGAATCGATTGATATATAAATCTCAAAAATCCATCGGAAGATAAAGGCGCTATTAGAGTTCAAAATCTTACATGATTTCGTGACGGTCCCCAATTTGGAAATTTTCATTTTGCACCCTGTATCCGAGGCTTCCCCTTAGACGTAGTTTACGTCAAAATCCGCCGCGCCCCGCCACCGCCGCAGATGGTTTTTGGCATCAAATCGCCGACACTTTTGCATTAGCGGACTGCAGCTACAATTTTGAAAAATGTTCATGTTTTTACAATAATCCAAGAAAAAAACTTCAAAAGAATTTCAGGAAATGTGGATATTCAGGAAAAATCCAGTAAAGAAATTGCCTGTAAAAACTTTGACTTTACCTCATACAATCCTTATAAAGTGCTGGCATTCTGAATGATTTTTGAACAATTCTCTGTGAAAAATTTTGCTTGGAAATTTTGCTACAAATTGTTAAAGAAAAAAAAAAACAAAACAACTCCAGCGCAAATTCTGAAACAAATTTCAACAATAATAAATTAGCACTTGTGAAAGCAAAAACTGCAATTGTGAAATAAGAATTTTTCATAAAGAAATCAAAATGTTCCACGAAAAAAGTTCAAAATTTTCTTGAATAAATCAATATTAGCAATAAACAATTACAAAAATTTTCACAAAATAGATATTTTTTTCTACACATAATCTCTATATAATAAAAATGAGATTTCCTTCCTGACGATTTAACTCGCGAACGGGTTGACCGATTTGCAAGATTTTCCCCTAATCGATTCGTTTTGGGATCCGCAAGGTTTGTATATACAAAAAGTTAGTGAATTTAACGGGGAAATGTAAAAAGTCTTTAAAATACAATTTTTGGTCAGCTTTTGAGGAAAAGAAAACAAACGCACGGAAATTGTCCTAGAGTGCGGTGCTGCAAATAGTTCATTGTGACATTTGCAACACCTGGGCAATGCTACATCAATAAAGAGCAATAAAAAAATAAGGAAATAAGAAAGAAAAGCAACCAAATTTATAAAATTTTCCATGAACTTCAAACGGGTTAATAAGGGAAAAATGCTTAATTTTATTGCTTTTTTATATTCTTTGATAGAAAATTTCCTTTTTTTTCAATGCTCATTATTGATTTTTTCATGGAAAGGTTTCAATTTTTTGTTAAAAAAATATTTATTTTGTTGAAAATTTTATTTTTTTCTAATATTGATTTATTTATGGAATGTTTGTATTTTTTTCCGTGGAACATTTTGATTTCTTTATGGAAAATTCTTCTTTTATGTTTGTAATTTTTGGTTTTAAAAGTGTTAATTTATTTTTGTTTTGTGGAAAATTCTTAATTGTTTATGGAAATTTTGCATTATTTGTAGAAAATTTGATATTTTTTTATTGCTAATTCCATGATTTCTTTATTGGAAGTTTCCTAATTGTTATGGATTTTTTTTTAAATTTTTTAGGCTGAGTTTTCATTTCAGTCGATATCGTATCTTAGAACATCGACTCATGGAAGGTCTTGAAAGTAATAAATGAAATCGCATCGGCTCAATGGACCTGCTGGACCTGCTTAGCGATGCACGGATATATCGCTCAGGACTTGGTTAATCGGATCGTTTCAAAACTCCGTAATATCATGTCTTGGGACATTTTGTTTCTTGACATGATTTTTGATACTTTCGAGGATATGTACTTCAGAGCAGTTTGGTCTATGACACCCGACTGTACGACAGTACGACTTTTTAGTTCTTTCTATACTAGTGTTGGCAAGATCGAGTGGAAACCCCTAAATATGTACGTTAAATCCTTGTAAAAAAATCGTCCTGAGAGGGTTAAATACCAAAATATAACAATAAATTCTAGAATACCAAAAGGAACCCAAAGGTATTAAAGACTGTAGATTTAAAATGAAAACTTGCATTTTAAGCCAGAACTGTATAATTCAGGCAAAGGAATATTAAGGACATTGTGTTACGGTTCTGATTAGAATCATAGAATCTTGGCATAATGAAGAGAGTTTTGAGATTCTGAATGAAACTTGTATGCCCTTAGAAAAACCTTCAGTTCAGTTCAGATGCTTCGCTGAGGTTAATATATCTTAAGAATTTCCAGTACCTCCAGAGCTACGGAATATCCCAAATACTCTATAGGGATATTCAGTGGTAAACTTCATAATTTAAAAAAAAAAAAATCATCAATAAAGAAATTTAAAAAAAATATATAGGGATATTTTGGAATATTTCTAAACCATTACAAATTTTTCTCAAAATTTTTATAACATATTCGTGAGTCCACATTTTTTTGTTTCCTCCTGATGCATCGAAGGTGTGCGAGTTCTAGATATACTAATACCTGATACGCATTACAATATGATAACATAATCAAAATTTTCGAATTCATGAAAATTTATAATTTCCATGCTGGGTTTAGTTTGATTTTGAATCAGTTAAAATTGTCCGTCTTCAAAATTGATAGGATTAACCATATGTTTTAGTTATATAAGGTTTTTAAAAAAAATTACTTGAAAAAAACCACGTGGTCAAAGGGGGGGAGGGGGGGTCTGCCAAATGACCACGATAAGCCACATGGGGGGAGGGGGGGTTAAAAATCTTCAAAAATATGACCACGTGGTTTCTGGATGGCCCCAAAGGACCCAATATTTGATTTTTTACCTAAAAAACCCAGAATAATCCACCTAGCGGCGATGATGCCTTTCTCGTGCATCGTAAAATGTACTTAAAAAATCACATAGGAAAGGTCAAAAGAGCACTTTAGGGGAATAGATCACATATTTTCTATCATTTAGCATGTTTTTGCATTAATTACTATGCATTCCCACCATTCTTGAAAAAAAAAAAATTTTTTTGATTTTGAAATTTTTTTTCCAAGGGGGGACCCTTGGGAAAAATCAATGATTTTTCAATAATTCCTAAATGCAATGTCCGATTAGGCCAGTTTTCAATAGCAAACAATGGGACCGCATTCCCCGCCGAATGCAACTTGTTGCGAGTAAATCGGGTAATGCTAAGTTCCAAAAAGTGTGTCTACAAAATTTGTACACATACACACATACACACACACACATACATACATACACACAAACAGACATCACCTCAATTCGTCGAGCTGAGTCGATTGGTATATAAAACTATGGGTCTCCGAGCCTTCTATCAAAAGTTTGGTTTTGGAGTGATCTTATAGCCTTTACGTATACTTAGTATACGAGAAAGGCAAAAAGCTCATTTTTCAAAAATCGATCTGGCGCGACCTCTAAACGATTTTTTTAGAAATTCGGTTTGTTCTACAAAAATTATCCAGACAGGTATATCTTTCATTTCAGGGTTGAGCACCATGACTTTTCGAACATCGATTTTTTTTGGGACACCCTAATGGAGAGTGCTTAACTCGTCTTAGACGGTTGAAAACATTCCACTGAAAAGAGCTTAAAATATTTTTCTGACGAATGTAATGTTTTTCTCAAATGCAAATCTGTTCGCAAATCATTTATAATCTGTTTCTATTTGTCCAACTGTGTGTTTCATTTCGAGTGATGAGCTCCCCATATTATTTTTCTGTTGTGTCAATTCTGCCATAATTCTGTGAATGATAATAAATATCGAAGTACACTGGGGTCGCCTTATACGCGGATGAATTTCATCATTTTCTCATTCTGCCTCAATTTCAACAACTTTTTTAATACCATCTGAGTTTTTGAGGATTTTTTCGTGAAGTTTGCTTAATGCTCAACACAAATCCAAACTCCAAAAACAAGCAAAAGCAAACCGTGTAATAAGCGACCCCAGCATAATCACGGCTTTGGGCACAATTCGTCTTTCCTATGTCAAAGTATCTTATGGCCAATTTGGCCACCTTATGGCCAACACACTTATCAATGCCTTGATAGAACATAATTTGTCAAACCCGTTGTTTTGCTTAGAAAATTGTACTCCGATAAAGCAGACCATTAACGTGGAAAATAACGCGATCGTTAACGTTAAATCAACGGAGAGCGTTACCGTTACCGTTGATAAACGTTCAATAGAAATTAACGGAAAAATCGTTTGTCGTTGATATTAACGTCAACGAATTAACGAAACGGCGTTAATCGTTGACTAACGTTAACAACCCTGATCAAACCTTCTAAAATAACGCGAAACATCAAAATGTTTAGCATTTTTGTTTAATTTCAAATTTTGTACAAAGTTTACCACACAAAGATCTGATATTACATGCCGTTAAAAGCCTTTTCAATAGCTTTCTTTTGTACTTATTAAGATGAAGGAGGGGCAAAGGAAGGGTCCTCTTCAGCCTAGCGGTAAGATGCGCGGCTATAAAGCGAGACCATGCTGAGGGTGGCTGGGTTCGATTCCCGAAGCCGGTCGAGATAATTTTTAGCTTGAAAATTATCTCGACTTCCCTGGGCATGAAAGTATCATCGTGTTAGCCTCATGATATACGAATGCAAAAATGGTAACTTGGCTTAGAAACCTCGCGGTTAACAACTGCGGAAGTGCTAAATGAACACTAAGCAGCGAGGCGGCAATGTCCCAGTGGGGGATGTAATGCCAATAAGAAGAAGAAGATGATGATGAAGGAGGGACCTTGCAAGTGTTCAAACTGCTCGTACTCAGTTAAATAACAACCAATTCAGTTAAAAATTTAGGAGGTTAATCAAAAATCAAAAGTCAAAATTTCAATCACTCTAATGCAATGTACACACCAGTCAAGCAGTTTGACGAACATTGACTCCGCCCCCAAGAAAACGCTTCGGTTGCTGCTTTGTTTGAACGTGTGTAAAGTTGTTCGAACAACCATTTGACAGTTGGCGGCTCGGTTGGAAAAAATTAAAACGGTTTGATTTTGGTTTGAGTTGTCGGGAGTGGAGTTAAGGTTTGCCGAACATGTTTGAGCATTTGTAGTGAAGTTGCACAAACCCCCATATATTTTTTGATGGTTGGTGCTCAAGTTGGCGCTTCGGTCGTTCGTGTGTGATATTGTTGGTCGAATAAATTGATTGTTCGTGCCGCTGTTGGTAAAACTTGATGGATGTTTGAATAAACGAGAGGTGGAGTCAATGTTGGTCAAACTGCTTGACCGTGTGTACGTTCCATAAGGGCCAATTTCTTCACCTCCGCTTAGTGCTTAAACCAGGTTTAAGTGTATGGACAGGGAATCGTTTTTTTTTTTTGGAATGCGCCTGCGAAACAAGCGACAAAAGAGAACCACCGACAAAGCTTTGTTTTTGTTTTTGATCCGAAAATTTTTGTCAGCAACAAAACAGAAGACAATGTTGCTAACTTTTCATCCCGCTGTTTTGCATTATTTCTAGAGAAAATTTCGGTTATATGCTATCATAGTTTCTGCTTTTATGGAAATATTCGAGAATCGAACAATAATTACAAAATTAGTATCGTATTTTCGGAAATATCAGAGCATGCAAGGCAAATGATTCTTGTCATATTGTGCTCGGGTTCTGATAAAGGTTTGTCGCTAGGTGCGTTTGTCAGTAACAAACTCTGTTGGTGACAAAGAGTATATTATTAGGCGTTGGTCAAATATTGATTCCCTGCGTATGGATAAGCAGAGAGTTAAGCGGAGGTGAAGAAAAAAGCAATAAGCAAATTAATTATCTGACAATCTGTTTTACGTAGTTTACGTCGGGCGGTCGTATCTTGCATATAACCCTTCTGATTTTATACATGAGATGCGATATTCTAGGCCCAAATTGACCTGGAGTGGAGACAAATAGTCCTCAGTTTTCTAGTGCGCGTCTTCAGAGCTCATGCACATATTTTGTACATGAAGATGCGATGTTCTAAGTCATCTCAATTGTTTTGCAGTGTGAATCAAGTGGTCTACCAAATCAACCTCGTCTGGAGCTATGCAACCAGTACCCAATCATGTACGCCGAGCTCATGGACATATTTAGTCGAGTCGAGTACGAGACACTGAAGACGGATTTAGTCAAAATCAAATTGCTAAGACTATTCTTGTCTGACTTGAGCCGCTCGGGTTATTACCGCGACTGGGGACATCACGAAGGCCTTGGTTGATTCAAACTCCAGGACGATTCGGAGATCTTACTACATCTCATATGTCTGGATTTGAGATGCTAGTGAAAGGAAAATACTCGGAGGACATAATTGGGTTTATACCGCGGCTTGAGACATCATGAAGGCCTTGGTTGATTCGCCAGACCATTTGATTCAAACTCCAATGTGGACAATTTGGAGATCTCAGAATAACTCATATGCCTACATTTGAGAGGCAAGTGAAAGACAAATACTCGGAGGACATATTTGAGATGAAATCGCGGCTGAGGAATCTAGAGAATTCTTGGATAACCTGGAGAGGAACGGCTGCTTAAAGCATATTGAGTTTGGTTTGATAGATCATATAGGGCATGAATCATATAAAAAGAGATAACAGCCCTTCGGTTACGCGGGTAGACCTCAAGACTTATACTCCAGGGAATTCTTGGATGATCTGGAACGGAATTCGGTTTAATATATCCGTAACGGGTAACGCGTGTAGACTCCAGAAAATTCTTGGATGACCTGGAATGAAACAAGCCAAATGATGAATACACATCGCATCTACTTATTTCTTTGGGTTTCTAAGAGTGTCTTCTTATAGGCTTACTTTTGGATGTCTATAATGTTTCAAATTCTTTTTACGTCACGTGCCGTTAAAAGGAGGCCTCAAAACGAAGTGACGTATAAAAAACAGCCGTTAAAAGAGGGTTAAGTGTATTGGACCTCCACGAGCTGATAAAATTACTGGTTTGCCCAAACACCGGCTTCCAAGAAATTGGCTTTCAACAAAGTTGGAGATAATCTGTTTCCATCGATATTAACGCGAGGTTGAAACCGTTTGGTTACAAATTGTAGATTATTGTTTTGTATTTATGTTGTTTTGTCGGAGCCTTCACGTTTCTCGTGCAGAGCTGCAGAGCTACCACAGAAGCGTTAGGGTTTGGTACTGCTGTAATTATATGAGAGTGCTATAAAACATCCAACATGGCATCAAGCTTGGATAAAAATGACATGCAAAATTGCGGGAAATATGGAGGGAATTTCTTTTAAAAGAGGAGCCATTGCCCAAATTCGGCCTCTTTAATATCAGGCGTCCGTGTGCTGAAGAAGTGTTTTTTAAAAAGTGCAGTTGATACAGCCCCTTCGTAGCAGGAGCTAGATTTTATTATTGGGGAAACCTGTTCAGGTAATTCGACGCTGTGCACTGGAAAACCCGGTTTTAATACCAATCGGTCCTTTAGGACCTCTTTTGTCTCTTCCTCTACCTTTTGTGGTAGATTCCGCTCAGCACACGGCTCGGCCCGCGAAGCCAATCGGCTTCCGCGCCTAATCGTAAAAGATCGTGAATCCTCAAAGGATGACCTTTATCTCGGGCCGTAGGCCCTAACCGAAAAGGAGATTTCCCCTCTCGGCCGTTCAAGGTTGCTAAGCCACGGCCGGCCGATCGCGCCTACGAGGGACGCCTGCCCACCATCGTCCAGCAACACCCGCTGGCCCCGTCGGACAAAGATTGTCCGTTTACCGCTCGCCTCGCTATTCTGGCGAGATTTCTGGCCGCACAGTTGGACTGGAGTCGCTGTGGCGGCTATTTCAGCCCCGTCATCAACAGCAGCAGCGGTATGTACCGGTACGATCGATGAAATTAGGATACACTTAACAAATTAACACACAATTTGATTACACAGAACAACACACACACATCACAAATAGGAAAAATAAAATTATACAAGAAAAATGAAAGTTCTGTGTTGTTAGTTTTTGTTTACCGCGAAAAACCCTTGATTACCCACTAGTTAGCCCACCCTGGGATTGCCGGAGAGTCTCTTGTGTTCTGGTCTGGCCTGGCTATTGATTGTTGACGATTCAAGAAACAGTAGTTTCAAGCAGAGCATTAGTGATTAATCATAGATTTAATCATGATTAATGAATAATGGGTTATTTAATCATTATTCATTAATCATAATCATACAAAAAATACGATTTAATCATTAATCACTAATCGTTAATCATAGAATTTTAAATTTAATCATTAATCACTAATCATATTCATAACTGTTTTGAGTTTATTCATTAATCATCAATTTTCATCATTGCATACATCGCTTTTATTCAATAATCTTTAATCATAATCATATAATTTCTATACCTTTTAATAAACCAATTTGAAAAAAAGTTACTTGCTTTTTGATCACTATGCAAATCATTCAATTTGATTATTCATAATCATCAATCATTAATCATATCGATCGTTAATCATTAATCATACACATATTGTGTCAACATTTAATCATGATTGATAATCGTTAATCATACTCCAAACCTTTTATTCATTAATCATAATCGTTAATCATTGTCAAAAATTAATTTAATCGTTAATCATAATCATTAATCATTGTCAAAAACGAATAAATCATTATTCATAATCTTTAATCATAGAATTGAATGATTTAATCATAACAAATTTAATCATTCATTGGAAGCTTTATTCATTAACGCTCTGGTTTCAAGGTGCTGAACTGTACATCCCAAAAAAGGCTCAAAGCAGTGATTGAAGAGCTTGTAGGAATATGGAAAGAAGCTGGATACGAAGATCGGGAGAGAAATAATGCGACCAGGAAATAAAAAAAAAGTGGTAAATGCATGGCACAATATCCGAAAAGATAACCGTACCGATAACGGTAGAGGTAACCGATAAAGGTAACCGTACAACAAATAAGCAGAAGAAAATTTAAAAATTTTAGTCCGGGCTTGAAGATTTATTTGACATCAATATCGGAGAAAAACGCGATATTCGTAACTGGCTCCTCATATACTCCGACCAAATTCTGTAATTCAGGTAACCAACTCCATCGGAAAGAAAAGCTATGTAACCTAGAAAATATTCCCAATTATTTGCTTTTGAGTTGTTTTTAATTCAAATTAAAATATTGGTGCAATCTTGATGTAATTATAACATGTAAAGAAAAAGTACCGAATTTGTATACTTTTAGACTATTTACTAAAGCTGCAATATCTCAGTCCCAGAACAACATTTCTTAGATCTTGTTTTATGAAAATATTCCTTATAAACAGTTCTTTGTAGTGCGTAAATTGTTATGAATGAGAAAAAAATATTTTTTGTATGAGGATCAAGTAACTTCGGAAATTAGTCATAAAAATGTGATTTTTCGATATTCAAAAAATTCTGCAGGCTGTAAAATCGCATAAAACAAAAAACTAATTCATGGAGAATATAGGCGAAAATCCACAGAAAAATATAAAAATATAAAACGATTGGGTGACCCCAAAAAAATTGTAAAATGACCCAATATTTAATTACTTACCTAAAAAATGCTCATTTTTCGAAAATCGAACTGGCGCGACTTATAAACGATTTTTAAGAAAATCGGTTTGTTCTACAAAAATCCAGACAGGTAAATCTTTCATTCCAGGGTTGAGCACCATGACTTTTCGAACATCGTTTTTTTTTGGACACCCTATTCCTCATACTTTTTCCTATTTTTTTACTACAGAAATACAATAAGATTTATAATTAATTTCCCTCCAATACTACAATAGAAATACAATACCATTTTATGTTCTACAATTTATTTTATTGATACATGGAAAATATTCAATTTAATTTAATTTTGATATCAAAAACACCTTAACATTTTTTTATATGTTTATATTAGCATAATTTTAATATAACTTAAATTTAGTCTTAAAGGTATTTTAATTAATTTTTCACTTATCTCTAATTAAATTTTGAATTATTTTAAACTGATTTTTTATTGAGAATAAATAAAATTTAAATGAATTTCAATGATATAACAATAATAACAATAAATCCTAATTGAATTTTAGTTTGGTTTTAATTTAATTTTAATTATTATTTTTATTAAATTAAAATTGAATTTCAGTAGCACATAGATAATATAATATTATATTGTCTTCATTCATTTATTTAGTTAACATCTAAACAGATAACACTGAATCAACAATTTGACGCCACAATGCACGGTTCGATGCTGCATCTCTCCATCCTCGGATACGCCCCACGCTAGCCAAGTCGTTTTGCACCTGGTCTGTCCATCTCGCTCGCTGCGCTCCACGCCGTCTCGTACCTGCCGAGTCGGAAGCGAACACCATCTTTGCAGGGTTGCTGTCCGGCATTCTTGCAACATGTCCTGCCCTTCGTACCCTTCCGGCTTTAGCTACCTTCTGGATACTGGGTTCGCCGTAGAGTTGGGCGAGCTCATGGTTCATTCTTCGCCGCCACACACCGTCTTCTTGCACACCGCCAAAGATGGTCCTAAGCACCCGTCTCTCGAATACTCCGAGTGCTTGCAAGTCCTCCTCGAGCATTGTCCATGTTTCATGTCCGTAGAGGTCAACCGGTCTTATAAGGGCCTTGTACATGACACATTTGGTGCGGTGGCGAATCTTTTTCGACCGCAGTTTCTTCTGGAGCCCGTAGTAGGCCCGACTTCCACAGATGATGCCCCTTCGTATTTCACGACTAACGTTGTTGTCAGCCGTCAGCAAGGATCCGAGGTATACGAATTCCTCGACCACCTCGAAGGTATCCCCGTCTATCGTAACACTGCTTCCCAGGCGGACCCTCTCGCGCTCGGTTCCGCCCACAAGCATGTACTTTGTCTTTGACGCATTCACCACCAATCCAACTTTTGTTGCTTCACGTTTCAGGCGGGTGTACAGTTCTGCCACCTTTGCAAATGCTCGGCCGACAATGTCCATGTCATCCGCGAAGCAAATAAATTGACTGGATCTGTTGAAAATCGTACCCCGGCTGTTACACCCGGCTCTCAGCATGACACCTTCTAGCGCAATGTTGAACAACAGGCACGAAAGTCCATCACCTTGTCTTAGTCCCCTTAGTTCCTTTTGCTGACTCACTTTATTCCTTTGTGGACAAGCATCCTTCCGATGACCTTCAGCTCGACACAGAAAGCATTTGTTCCGCAAATCCTGGTAGAACACCATTCCCTTCCAGTTCGACACTTCGAGTGTAGGAGGAATTTCCTTCTTCACATCGATATACACACCTCTCACACCGGTGTACAAATGATCCAGGCCAATGTTTGGCGGAAATTTTTCCCGAACCACCCGATCAACTTCTCCATACTCCGTAAGCCGCTGTTTTAAGACGTTATCCGGTAATTCTGGTGGCAAATCAAACACTCTGATATATTGTATATTGGTACCGGCAACCGTCATGTTGACTTCCACAGACATTCCACTGGCATATCTGAAATTTCGCGGTTCCGTATTCTTCCTTAACGAGTCTTGCATCGCGTCAATGGATACAAACTTCACAAACAGCGATCGATCCAGTGCTGTTTTGTATACCGTCTCCATAAGCGATACATCGGTATCCAATTGTCTTAAAAATCCAGCAATCTCCACCCATGTCGGACGGGGAGCGTTTGGCGGAAAATGAAATTGGACTGTATTGACAATCATTTCGCACGTTCTAATCGCAGTGCCAGTCTTTATCACAGTCCGAAAACAATCTAGCTGCTACACATCCGCGCGCGACGAGAGCAAAACAACAACTGAAAGCTATTGTTATTTAATTGATTTCAATTTTTATTTCGAAATGATAAATATTTCAATAATCAAATTATTTATATTTTTACAACTGATTTTTTGATCCACCGAAAAGAATTATTTCAAAATTGTGTTCCGTTTTTTATTAACATAAGCAAACAATTAAAATACAATTAAATGTATTGGTAACATTTAAAATTTGTCGTGCGTTACAATAGAGGTGTTTTTCAACTTTTCCAAATCTACATTAGATGTACAATAGCCTGGGGCCCTCCTTAGCCGTGCGGTAGGACACGCGGCTACAAAGCAAGACCATGCTGAGGGTGGCTGGGTTCGATTCCCGGTGCCGGTCTAGGCAATTTTCGGATTGGAAATTGTCTCGACTTCCCTGGGCATAAAAGTATCATCGTGTTAGCCTCATGATATACGAATGCAAAAATGGTAACCTGGCTTAGAAACCTCGCAGTTAATAACTGTGGAAGTGCTTAATGAACGCTAAGCAGCGAGGCGGCTCTGTCCCAGTGTGGGGATGTAATGCCAATAAAAAGAAGAAGAAGAAGTACAATAGCCTGTATTGTATACCATAGAATCAATAGTATTTCAATGAATTAAAATGGTTGCTGCAAGAGAATTTAACCTCAACGTGGGCGTATGCTGAGGTTTACCTGCAAATCATCGTATGGACGTCATCAGCAATACTCAAATGAAATTTTTCTGTACATTTTGGTAAATCATCGAGTGGTAAATCATTGTTGGCAGCAAGAGAAATATTCTACTTTGGTTGCAGTTAGTGGTTGACAAAACGTATCAAGAAGCGTAAATAGGATCTTGTCAAGACCACCATAATAAACGATAGTTTATTTGTAATTTTCTTCGCAGCGAAAATTATTAGCAATGATGTCGTCGGTAGCGGTCCAAACGACCGTCGTGATGTCGTGATGTGATAGCGTCTGTAGCCATTGAGTAATAAGATAGTGAAATTTTCTTGCAAGCTCCAGACAATCGTTTGGTTGTTGTTAGTGGTTTTAAAAGCGCATTAAAGCGTAAATAGTTTCCTGTCAGAACCACCAAATTTAATAGAAGAGAGCTAATTCAAGTTGATTAATTTTCTTCAAATCGACAAAAAACTCAATAACGATAATTGAAGAGCAAAAATGTAAAAAAGTACGCATTCCCACGCAACCAATCGAGCTCATATTTTGCACAGTTGATTGAGGACCAGAAACGATTAAGAAAAACCTTGATCTTACTTGATTGGATGAAGTTTGCGTTATTCCATACAACTGCGCCGTCTACTATATGTACGATCTGGAGTATTTAAATATTGAACCATTTGAACTATAAAATACCTTGTCACATCAACACCTTATGCATCAACACGCTGATGTGCTTCGTTCAGTTACGTATTGCTAATAATGACAAGATCCGAAAATTTTTGTCAGCAACAAAAAAAGACAATCTGTTGCTAACTTTTCATACCGTTATTTTGCATTATTTCTAGTGAAAATTTCGGTTTTATGCTATCACAGCTTCTGCTTTTATGGAAATATTCGAGAATCGAACAATGATTACCAATTTAGCAGCTATTTTCAGAAATATCAGAGCATGCAAGGCAAATGATTCTTGTCATATTTGTTCGGGTTCTGATAAAGGTTTGTCGCTAGTTGCGTTTGTCAGAACAAACTCTTGATGACAAAGAGTATATTATTAGGCGTTGCTCGTTGATTCCTGGTCTGAACTACGTAGAAGTGTAGGTTCGATTCCCGCTACTGTAAGGAGAAAACAAAAAATTCTCCACTGGTCCACTGGGTGCTATGTAAATATCCTGTCCGTTGTCTCATGCTAGGTTCAGTTAAGTGTTCAGTCTTTACGACCTCTGGTCGATTCTGTCTTTATGCGGAAAGTAATAAACCATCAATATGGTAATCACTTATCTTTTTTGATACACTTTCTGACTATAAACTCCTACAATATGTGCGTTTCTAACAAACATAGTGAAAAAAAAATATCTCCTGCCTTTTATACATATCCACATTCAATGTTAACGCCCCCTTTTCCCACTTTAATCACTTAATTCATCCATGTTTATGGACATTCAGTATGCAAACAAAACCAAGAGTAGAAGAAAGATAAACACAGCGACGATGAATATCCTTTCCATCGAAAACAAAAATCTCGCTCAGCTTCGCTCTAATGGCAGAGTAGACTTCTTCAGAAAAGCAACGAGCCAGCTATCATTCACAAACAAAACAAACACTTTCCGCTGATTCCGCTTGTCTAATTTGAAATTTGTTAATGGAGGAAACGTTTCTGCCGTCAGCGTTCGGAATTCTGTCGGTTCTAACGAGGTGGAGAAAAATGCTCAGTGACCAAAGCAAACTTGGTCATCAAAACGTTTAATAACAATTATCACCTAATTAGGGGAGCAACGGTTCAAAAGTTTTGGGTATAAATCAGCATTTTTCTCACTGTTATCTTTTGTCCGTGCTGGAAGATTTTGGGGTAGGAAAAAATTCTCCCAGGAGAAATCTCCCGTTGCTCGACTTGCTGACTCTTGCTGCTTTTTGGGAGTTTGTCTGCACCGGTATCTACTGCCATATTTCAGCAGCTCGTTTAGCTTATTTATTCACTGATTTTGTTTATCCCTCCTCGAAATAGTAGAAGATGCGGGTATTTGAAGAAGCAACGTTATTTGGGGATCATATTTGCTGACTAATCATTTCCAATTCGTACATTTAAATGTATCAGGAGGTTTATAAAATGATAAACTTAAATTCCACTAAATAAGCTGATATTTTTTATCCAACTTGTCTTCTTGTCTTTTGTCTTCTTACCTTCTTGTTTGCTTGTCTTCTTGTATTCTTGTCTTCTTGTCTTCTCGCCTTCTTCTCTTCTTGTCTTCTTGTCTTCTTGTCTTCTTGTCTTCTTGTCTTCTTGTCTTCTGTCTTCTTGTCTTCTTTTCTTGTCTTCTTTCTTCTTGTCTTCTTGTCTTCTTGTCTTCTTGTCTTCTTGTCTTCTGTCTTCTTGTCTTCTTGTCTTCTTGTCTTCTTGTCTTCTTGTCTTCTTGTCTTCTTGTCTTCTTGTCTTCTTGTCTTCTTGTCTTCTTGTCTTCTTGTCTTCTTGTCTTCTTGTCTTCTTGTCTTCTTGTCTTCTTGTCTTCTTGTCTTCTTGTCTTCTTGTCTTCTTGTCTTCTTGTCTTCTTGTCTTCTTAACTTCTTGTCTTCTTGTCTTCTTGTCTTTTTGTCTTCTTGTCTTCTTTTCATCTTATCTGCTCATCAGTTGCATAACAACAAACATCATCTGAAGATGTACAAACGATCTACTTAAATGCTTCGTACTCATTACAAATCAAAACCTGCTCCAACAACCATTATGAATACTTCATTCTTTTCCCTTTCTTACCTCCCTTCAATTATGAAAACCCACTCACTCATTTAATAGCTCTGTATACAAGCAGTTAACTTGTGTTTTGATTTGTTTCATGCCTCCATCACACCTTTCCGCATCACAGCTCCACTCTTTCTCCTTCTGGTACGACTTATTCAAAAAGTCACACGGCAAAACCACAGACTCCTGTCGACGTGAATCGTACTAAACTCAAGCTTTATCATTCCCTACCATTCGTCCGTAGCCGTTCCTCACCGGACTGCCACAATGCCACATGCGATCATTTGTTGTGTAAACATGCGAAAACTCACCAACAGAACAAACCCCGGAAAGGAAAAACGGAAAACTGTTTTGTTCTCACTGCGTGTGCCGTTGACTCGCCGTAGCACGTTGGCTGCAACGGCTGTCAGGTGTGGCGAAATAAAGTGGAGAAACATGAATTACCCACAACCAACGTCAGCTATCACTCCTACCCCTAGCTTTACCGGGGAAAATTGCTTACCCTCTCCACCGGTGCAACCAAACACAGCGGCATTGAGTAGCAAGCAGGAGCCAGTGGGGTGTGATTATGAAGTGATTTTTGCCGCCAGCAAGCTCGCTGTGAACATCACCGTCGCCGACAGGAGCAGAACGAAGACGACTGTGCACGCGAGCTGTCGTCGAACCGCTGCGAACGAAACCGAGTAGGCACCTTGTTTGAAATAATTTGAACTTTCCATTAACATTTGCAACCAGTGATAGTTTTAATTATTTGCTTTTTATTTTGTTTTTGCTTTTATTTTTTATACTACATGACAAGACGAGACAAGACAAAACAAGACAAGACAAACTGACAATGCAATGGCGGGCATGGTAAAGCTTTCAATTAATAACTGAGGAAAGCAGAATCCTAAGTTGAAAAAGCCTGCCTAGTTCCAGTTGATGTAGAGCCATTACAGTAGAAAAAGAAGAAGAAGATAACTGTTTGATAATTGCAACATGTTCGATAACTACAACGCGTTTTAGACATCCAATAATGTTTCTGTCGACATCAGATACAATAAAATTGCCTTTAATTGTGCTGCGCATTTAGCTTATTGACATTGACATCATTTTGAACTGCAAAACTATTGCAACTATCATGCAGTTAAAAGCATTGCTGCTAAATGACTTCAGGTTGTCAAACGTCTACTGTATGTAAAAAATCCATATGATATTCCAGATTTTATTCTTGATGAAATTTCAGTTTTATTGAAAAGATTTCTAGAGCTCCTGAAGAAATTCAGGACTCAATAGTATTCTTAGATTTTGTGAAAATATTCACGGAATTCACGAAGGAATACATTCTGGAGAAATCTCCACCATTTCAGGAGGAGTTCTTCTGTTCTAAGAGTATTATCTAGCACTTGTTGAGGTTTCTCTTCTTCTGCTTCATGAATTAATTTCCAAAATAAGATCTTTAGGTTTTCATGAAGGTTTTGATTATTTGAATGATTTCACAAAACACCTTAAAGACTTCCTAACTATTGATGACATATTTTCAGCATTTGTTGAGATGATATCACCATAACATTAAAAAATCTGAGCAAATTTCTGCAAAATATGATGTGAGATCAATTAATAAAACTTTTTTGGTACCATATAACATTTTCAGTTACTCCTCAGTGGTCTACGAGAAATTTTGGTTTTAGAAGAACGGATGGCTTCTAGTAAGAGCATCTCAAAGTTTTATTTGCAACTAAGACGAATACAGATTGATCGCAAGGTCAATCATTTATTCCACCCTACGAAGTCGAAACCGCCCATCTTTTCCGAAAATCAGGTCATGTTGTCAGTTCTGACGCAATACCCTTTCGACTGGAACCAAAGTAGAACTGTCCGGACAAATAGTTGACTTGTCATAACCGCGAAAAAAACATTGCCACGCGAAAAAAACTATTTTAATATCCCGAAAAAGTGAAGAATACAATTGATTCCGCAGCAATCGCGTCACACCCATTACATGTTGGTAGGCTCGTAGAAACTGAAGATCAAATGGCCAGATACTGGAACGTTCGGAAATAGAACTTTGTCAATTTCTACAAAATTTTGCAGAACAAAACTTGGAGAAAATCTTGACTGCTTGCCAAAGCCATTAGATGGAATACGTAGGATATGTAGCCATTTCAGATGTCCAATCAGATAAATCGCTCAAGTCGCAGTTAACTCACTGGCCCTCGATAGCCTGTCTCTTATTGTGGGTCATGTTTTGATATCTGAAATCGATTGGACACGTAAGGAGTAGTAAGTTAATCCAAAGTTGAATTCAAAGTGAGTACGCCTTCATCATTATTATTTTATTGTCATTCATATTATATAAGGATAATATAAGGAGAGGATTGGCTAAATATATTCTAAGCTTCCATCAAAATGTTCTTGACGTTATGTCTTCTGTCATGTTTTTTATATGAAATTAAAATTTTCAGTCAAAAGTACTATGGTAGATCTAAAATATTCAAAGTCGATTTTCACCGCCTTAATTCCGTTTTGCTATCAAATCGACTATGTGCTTAACCAAAATTATACGAGTTTCTTAAAATATGCCACATTCCAGATTTCAATCTCATTACTTGCATTGTACTAGTTTTCCTGATTTCCTGGGTTTAACAAACTACATGATGCCATTTTCTATTCATCCTGTTGAATCTGAATTCTTTGTGATCTTGACTCATCATGCTAAAATAAAGATGCAGAGAACTCTACGACCTCTCATAGGTGCCACGGGAGTTTTTGGGATTGTGTGAAGGTTATAGCAGTAGGAGTCGTTTTGGTAGAACGTGAAACTATAAGGCAGAAGCGGTCCACTAGACCATCGAACTCGTCTAAGAATATTAGACAAAACGCAAGTTGTTCATTTATTACATAATTCGTGAACTGTTTTGTAATATTGTATTATTGTATTATTAATTGTTGTGTTATTTTACACTTGTATAATAGAGTACGTACGTAATCTATATGAAGCAAAAATAAGTGTTACGAATTTCATGGTTGGCTACATTGATGGAAGAAGATTCCTAATACCTCCACTTAGGCATTTACGATGCATTAAAAATAGTATGATTATCAAATTTGGTTATACATACTGCTGGGTTTGACAATATTCCAGCCAGGTTGATAACTATATTAAATAGAAATGATTTCTTCATTTTAGCTTATTCCACCAATACAATAGTTTAAGGTACATTGGGGTAAGTGGAAAAAGGGTAAGTGTAAACTTCGACTCGAAAAAATATATTTATATAAACTTTACCTTTCCCTTTTTCGGTGAATTTGGTTCACTGGTGACCATTATAATACAATTAAACTAAAAACAATCCATTTGTAGTGGTTTGTACCATGAAGGCAAATAATTTAAAGGATTGTATGACATTTGCCAGAATCAATTTGCCAGAATGGTTTTTGCCAGAAACCCATTTGCCAGAATGGACCATATGCCAGAAAGCCATTCCCCAGAATAGACCATTTGCCAGAATGTAATTTGCCAAATGTAATTTGCCAGAATGTACCATTCCCCAGAAATAGTAAAACTGGAAATTCCAATTATTACTGATGGCTAAAGAATATATAAAGAAGGTAATTTTGCATAACGTGGATTTGGCATTTTAGTAACAAAGGGATTTCGGTATAATTATTTTCATAAAGCGATTATTCAACATATTAGACAATTTTCAGAAGGTGGATACTATTTATCAAAAATATCGTATATCATGAGGCTAACACGATGGTACTGTTATGCCCAGAGAAGTAAAAAATTTCCAAACCGAAAATTGCCTGACCGGCACCGGGAATCGAACCCAATCACCCTCAGCATGGTCTTGCTTTAAAGCCACATCTTACCGATAGGCTAAGGACCAGGATAACATCTATCCTTGCCTTAATCGGAGCAAGCACCTATTTCTTAAGAAATGTATCATATCAACCAGCTTCATTTCTGACAAACGCCTATTGCAAAGAAGGGATCACATCCACCTTTGCCTTAATTCGGACAAGCGCCTACTTCTAAAGAAGGAATCACATCCACCATTGCTTCATTTGTGGCAAACGCCTACTTTCAAAGAAGGGACCACATCCACCATTGCCTTAATCCGAGCAAGCGCATTCCTTTAAAGAATGAATTACATGCACAATTACCCTTACCCGAAAAGCGCCTTCTTTTGAAGAAGGATCATATCGACCATTGCCTTCATCCTGGCAACACCTATTTTTAAAGAAGGGTTCACATCGACCAGTGCCTTAATCCGGGCAAGCGCCTAATTTCAAAGAAGGTATCACATTCACCATTGCCTTTATTCGCAAGCGCCTTCTTTTGAAAAAGAGATCATATCCACCATTGCTTCATTTCTGACAAACGCCTATTTGCAAAGAGGAAACACACCCACCATTGCCTTAATTCGGTCAAACACCTATTTGAAAGAAAGGATCACATCCGCTATTTTTGCCTTAATCCAGGTAAGCTGCTATACTCGGCTTATGTATGCATACGTCTTATGTACAGATTAGTATTTTCAATTCTATTATCGACAACAACAAAGCAAAATTATAAAAAAAATCTATGCCAAATGACCTCTCTTTTAACGCTGTTCATAGTTATGCCAAAATTCATGACGTTTAGAATTATTGCGCATACTGGCGCGTGTATGCAAATAGGTGATGATGGATGGAAATTTGGGGAATGGTCCATTCTGGAGATGGTACAGTCTGGCGAATGCTTTCTGGGGAATGGAGCATTCTGGCAAACGACTTTCTGGGGAATGGTCCATTCTGCCATATTGATTCTGGCAAAAGGTCTTCTGGCAAATGACTTTCTGGCGAATGTCATACAACCGCAAATTTTCTCTTCCCACCAGGGTTTATTTTGATATCTTTGAATCCCAATATTTTCCTTCTATTTCATCATGGTGTTTTCAGTGGTGGTTGGTCTAAGAAAACGCCTTATAAATTTACCTATCGATAATGATGCCTTTCACGTGTTTTAGATATGCAAAAAACGTATAAGAGAGATAAAAATAGCACTAATAGGTGAAAATATTCCTTTATACACATTCATTATATTCACAACAAGTTTCTTCGTCGAATGAAATTTGTTGAGAGAAATCGTTGGACAAGGTCTTAAAACAGCTGATTGTTTTGTACGGGGAAGAGCCGTATAGCAATACCGTTCGGCAGAATGCCATTGACCGAATGCCACTAGGCCGAAAGTTGTTTGGCTGAATATATTTGTCCGAACAGACCATTAAGGCCGTAAGTCATTTGGTTGAAAGGTCATTTGGCCGAAAGTCGTTTGGCGAAAGAGTCATTTGTCAGGACATTTGCGAAAGGGCCGTTTGCGAAAGGGTCATTTGGCCGAAATGGTCGGTTGGCCGGAAGGGTCACTTGGCAGAACAGGAGATTTAGCCGAACAGGACATTTGACCGAATAAGACATTTGCGAACAGGAATTTGACCAAGTAGGTCATTTGAAAGTTAGAAATTAGGAGTGTGAAGAGAGACGTCTCAATTCTCATTTCTAATTTCTTCTTACTGAGAAGCGTGAAGTGAGTAGAGAGACGTCTCCCACCCCGCTTCGCACTACTCACTTTTTACAGCAAAAAGTGAGAAATGAGAAGTGAGAAGTGAAACGTTTCACTGTGAAAAGTGCGCGTGAAGTAGGTGATGAGACGTCTCACTAGCTACCACGCTTCTCTTTACAGTGAAAAGAGAATGATGAATAAGAAATTAGACGTCTCTTTTCTCACTCTTTATTTGCACTATTCAAATGACCTATTCGGAAATGTCCTATTCGGCCAATTGACCATTTCGGTCAAAATACCCATTTGGCTAAATAACCTTTCGGCAAACGCCTTTCTGCCAAACGACCCTTCTGGAAATGATCCTTTCGGCCAAATGACCCTTTCGAAATGACCCTTTCGGCCAAATGACCATTCGCTCTAACTTTCGGCCAAATGACCTTTCGACCTAATGACCCTTTAGTCGATCCGTTAAAGACTTTCGGACGGATGGTTTCGGCCACTATCTGCATCGGTGTGGCCGGTGTGTCATCGCCATTCTGCCCGGCGTGTATCAACATGAGGAGACTCCAGACACGTGGTATTCGATTGCCCAAGGTTTGCGAAAGTACGTAGAGGATTCTGCCCTACGGGCGGACAACATCGCAGACGAATATGTCGCGATGAAGGTACGTGGAATGCGGTAAGCAGAGTCGTGACGCAAATATTGTCCGAGCTGCAGCGTCGATGGAGAAGGGACCAGCAAATAAGCGTCGTTTGGAGGAAATCCAGCGATGAGCGTGTCCCTAGCACACATGTTACTCAAGTTACTGCAACTCATATGTGATCAGATTCAGTCACAACCAAGTTTCTGTAACCATTTATGACTGACTTCTGCTGCTTGGGGTTTGGTCTCGAGTCGTCGGGGCGTGAGCGAACCGGATGTCTTATGCCAACCCGAATCGTCGGACCGACCTCGGCACTCGAACCGTCAATCGGCTGAAGAAAGAAGAAAGAAGAAGGAAGTGCTTCGGTTTGTGGGCACCCCAGTCGGACGTCATCCCCACCGGAACTGTCGGACCACCTCTGCCGAAGACGAAGTCGGCACAATGCGCGAGCGTCCCTGCGATAGCCGCCGGTATCGGGTACCATCAATCGGAGTTTCCTTCACAACTGGTGGAACCCTCGTCGCCGGGGGCAGGGAGGTCAGGAGGACTCGAGTGAGGAAGCTTGTTCACGACCGTCGAAGGATCGATACAACGTAGCTGTGGATCTCAGCAAGCCAGTCGGTGAACTAACCTAGCTAGGCCGAATTTTAGAAGAATTAGCACCCCCCCCCCCCTCGAAGTAGTTGCAGCATCCCGTGGTCCGAGGGGTCGAGGCAAGGAGGATAAGGGACCCGGTTTATTGCCACTACTCATTATAATTGAAGGTCAAAGTAATTTGGTAAAAAGGTAAAATAACTTCTATTTTTAAAATCTTTTCATTAATTTCAGACCAAAATGGTATAAATTATCACACAGTTGGTCCAAAATAGACTGGTTTTTATAGCCTATAATGATTGAATGAATTTAGATTATTCAAACTGGTTCTACACTAATTTAACATGAACCATCTATTTTCCTTTTCCTGACTCATTATGATGAGAAAATGTTTCTTATTCATTCAAGGTTTAAATTCATTATATCTTAAAATATCATTATATTTAAATAATCTATTTATCATCATATCCATTTTATTAACAACAAACTAAATATGCGGTAAAATAAAGTTAGAAAAAATATTCTGGATAGATTAAAGATCGAAATCATCATCTATGAATTGACAAACATTGTATTCAACATCTAAACTGTTCTAATTACTTTCATTATAATCTTTTTATATATTTCTTACTTTTCTTCTAGCCATGCTAATTATTTTCATAACATTAGTTTGATATCGCAGACTTGACCGAATCACTTTTTAATTTTCAAAATTGATGGATGATAGATACAACAACATCATTATCAGCAATATATTGAATTGTACTGAATTGCCTAGTGAAAATCTCTTTAATAAAGATAAAAAAATTGTACAAATTTGTATTATAATTACTGTAATCAAATTTTTCATAGGGGAACGTTCCCGCTTCATCTCATAGCTCATGGATGGAATGGAAATGGAATTTGGTTTGCCTATTATTTTGTGATTTTTTCAGCAGTAGCACTAGGGTGGCTCAATAGTATAAACTTTTTCAATTTTTGATGGGCCGCCTTATATTCGTTCTATTTGATGCCCTGATGCTCTGGACAAAATTCCAGCCGAATCGGTCAGTTTGGCGTTTAGTGAAGTAGTGCAAAACATCAAAACAGTGAATTCATTTGAAAGAATTTAATTAGATCTGAATTTATGCAGGAAACCGCGAGAAGATTAGAGTTTATTAGGCAACGTATTAGCATTTTTAGGTGTTGTAGGGTGAATTTATTTCTAGCCACCCTAGTGAGCACGCATGTTGACAAAAAGAAGCGACGAATTTGGTGCCGTATTTCTCTGTTTAGCGATGAAATGGATATATGTATAGTAAGATGGAGATTGGAACATTTCCCCTACGTTGAATCATTTTATTACAGTTTTTCATTTATTTTGAACTAGCTGTATGTTTGGCCTTGCTCGGATTTTTTCACAATCGGAAAATGATTAAACCAATTGGTTAACAGGATATGTATTTTCTCATTGATACTTCAACATTTGATTAAAGAAGACATATTTCATTTGAAAACATTGACTGATTTTGAAATAGGATCAAAAGCATAATCGCCTTATTTCGGCAAATGTCTATTTTTAAAGAAGGATCACTTTCCCTTCCAGAGGAAACACATTAGTTATTGCTTTTCACTGGGCAAACCAGACTTCGATGAAGGGTTGAGTTGATTGATAACCTTGCAATAAATACATTATCAAAGAAGTGCTTCCAAGAGTGAGTTTGACATTTGTTCTTTTTATCGTGATGGTTTGCTCGTTTGGATTCGAAGTGAGATTAATATTTATGTAAATTAATATTCGCCTTTTCAACAACGAAATAATCTATCGCCGAATAAAAATTCTAGCGCAGAAAGTAGACTATGATAAGAAAATTATTTTGAGCTTTTTAGTGGAATGTTTTCACCTGTCATAAGACGAGTTTTACAATCCCATTGAATTCACCACTTAATTGTATCTTGACAGATACGTATTCATACAGCAAGGGCGTCTTCAGTGTCTCGTAGACTCGACTTCGAGTCGCTTGCGACTTGGAAAACTTAATTGAAAAAAAATGAAAAATGAAATAAGAATCTAGTAAATTTGAGTACTCCATGTTCCTTGATTTTTCTTATACACAATTCGTTGTTCAGGTTTATTTACAATTTACATGTGCATTTTTAGACTATCATCAACTTCTAATATTATTTGAGGAATATGTTTACGATTTGTGAGTAATTGGCGACTGCTACACATGACCTTGGACGATAAATTGAGTATTTTGTTGATTTTTCAAAAACTATTGATCTGTATCGAAGAAATAGAAAGAATCGTTGCAATTTGTTCAAAACAGTTTTTGTTTTCTCGAAATTTGAAAATGGATTAGGGAACTTCCGATCTCCATCTCACTGTACATATATCCATCTCATCGCTAAACAAAGAAATACGGCACCAAATTCGTCGCTTCTTTTGTCAACATGCGTCTCACTGCTGAAAAAATCACAAAAATAATAAACAAACCAAATTCCTTTCCATTGCTTTGTTTTTGATGGGATGGGAATAGGAGCTATGAGATGAAGTGGCGTTCCCCTATATGCAATTTCTCAAACAAATGATTCATATACCTTTCTAAATGCTTCAAGCATTGCATCGTGATTCTCATCAAACAAAGAATACATCGATTCATTCAACCCACTGCGCTCCAACGAAACACCAACACGATAACGACGAACAGCTGCCGCTTGTTCCGAAATAAAAGGATAATTTACCCCTTTCCGCGCGACCTTCTGAGTCTCTCACAAACCTATCCGCGTTCCCATCGTCGAAGCCGGTAGTGACTTCGACACGTGGATGGACGAGGCATCCAACCCGGTTGCCCAACTTGCTCTTCACACAGCGTGCGGCCCACCGGCTCAGTCGCCTGGCGGAATGCTGTCAGATTTTCTTCAAGGCACTGACTGACTGGCACCAACTGTAGCGGAAATCCTTCGAGCCATCTAACTGTAGTGGAGCGCGCTCCTCGTCGTTGTCGTTGCCGGGCTGGGAAATTTGCTTCAAATTGACTTGCCGCCGGAAAATTGGAGTCAGTTAATATTTACACCTGGTGCGGTTCGGAGTTCGCGGTTGCAGCTGAGTCCAAATTTTGGCTGATTCCGAGAACTACATATAAACTGGCAATTATTAGAGGAAGGTTGTTGTGCTTTGACATCTGTCGACCGTCGGTCGTTGGTCGTTCGCTCGTGCTCTCCTGGGTCAGTTCGACGATTGTTGTGCAGCGCGCGCAGTCCACATTTGAAGTGATTTCAATTAAGTATGCTGATGAGCGAGGGATAATGTTGACGGTCAATGCTGTCGACAATTATCCGGCCGAGTGCTGAATTGGACTGTAGAGAGTGGATTTTAACCTGACCCTGCCTAAATGATGGGTCAGCAGCAGTGACCAGTTGCAATGGTGTTGAGCCGATGGTAATGGCAATGATGACGACCGCCAGCTGGTGTGCCAGAAACGTTGACGACTACTATTTGGACGAAAACGGAGCCGCGGTCAGCCGAGGATAAAGGTGTTAAAAGAAATAATTACGGCGTGTGTCGCGCGCAAAATTTCAACGGAACACCGAGCAGGAGCAGAGAGTGCAAGTAGTGGAAGCCGGCACTGACTGGTTTAATTGCTGCGTCTTGAGCCAACGAGATCATCAGCATTACACGTGAACACCCCGGGGATGGAAAGGATCTGAAATGGCCCACGTGGTGCGAGTTGTGTCAATATTGCTGCTCGAGTTTGTGGCCACTTGTGTACAGAAGGATATATCCGGAAGTGAGTTGCTCCTCTCTCTTTGGTTGTTAATGATACTGCTAATTACGATGAAACAGTTGTTGAGGCAGGTTACATCGGTTTAACGGTTTGATGTTTATGTTTTGGAAGTCGTAAAGGGCAAGATACCTTTTAATTCATTTCTAGTCTGTTTGTAATTTACATTTGCATTCTTAGGAAGAGTGTGAATGCTGGTGTTAATATGAGAAGAAACTTCTAACCACTTGGAATGACCAATAAAGCTTTTAGAGTTAGGATGGACGGCTAGATGCGGTATAATTATGTTCAACTAGTACTGGTCCTAAGTTTTATATCACATGTAGCCAGTTTAACATTTTCTGGTTCCAAGAATCTAGCATTTTCACATATGATCAGTTCTAATATAGGTTATGGTAGGTTCTTAAACAAAATTGTTAGAAAATCAAACATTTACCAGTTAGTGTTTTAATTAGAGCGACCGCTAGTAAATGTTGTTCGATATTAATAGGTTTTTCTCATTTCATGAGTTTTCGTATTCATCGTTCTTCCCCTTTCTCGCCATATTCTACCTTTCTACGAATATAATGAAGATCACATTATTCTCCAGTAAGCATTG